>NC_069499.1:161976674-162276674 GCF_027579735.1 Bombina bombina | reverse complement strand
AGACCAAAGACCTCTGCTGTGATACTTGTGTATGCTTATCCTACTGCTGAGACCAAAGACATCTGCTGTGATACTTGTGTATGCTTATACTAGTGCTGAGACCAAAGACCTCTGCTGTGATACTTGTGTTTTAGGGGAGTTAGCACGCGTGAGGGAGCATTAAATACTGCTTCACTTGTCATCTGGCCTAAAATTTTACAGTGTAATTTTAAAATTAAAATAAATGCGATTGTTTACCACATAGTGCTCAGGATATGTTCCTTAACTGTTCTGGTATGCACTTTTTCCTCAGCATAACAGAAACAAATCAGTTCTGCAAGCAAAAAGGATTCTCAGAAAGTATAATCTCCTTTTACCTGTAGTTGTGTTATTTTTTTTCAATAGTTCATCTGGTAGAGCATTTAGTAAATTGATACATAATAAATACAAATATATAAATGCGAATGTTTCTGTTTCGAATATTGCATAATTTGAATATAACATTTAAAGAGAGCATTAGAAATACTATTACAAATATGTAGATTAAAAATGTTCCAATTCAAATAGGTTTTATGTTTAGTTTTTCAGCTTATTTCTCTTCTTTCTTCTTAATGTTTCTATGCAGAAAAATGCCTTCCATTATTAATATATCAATCCTAATGGTACATTGCAACACACAAGGTACAGTGGTGTCCATCAAGACGTGCAGTGGCTGTCAACTAGAAATTTTAAATTAAAGGGACAGTCTAGATCCAATACTTATCTTTACTATTACTTATTGTTACATACCAGAGAAGCATCTTGCAATGTGTTCCACATCTATAAGTGTGTAAGAAGTACATGAAACTATTAATAAATCATAGTTTGTTAGCAACCAAAAATGCCAGAAAAGCTCCGCCCACAGCTTTCTTTTTGTCCAGTTAGCTGTTTACTTGTATGACAGTTTAAGCAGTGCACATTTAATATTTTTTAAGTTAGCTATTTCAAATTGCACATGCAAAAATCAGCTTACTTAAGAGTCAATCGTGACTGGGGAAACTTAAGATACCAAAATAGGTGGGCGGATTTTGGCAGCAATTTTGGCTCCTAACAAACGATGAATATTTAAAGGGACAGTCTACACCAGAATTTTTATTGTGTAAAAAGATAGATAATCCCTTTTTTACCCATTCCCCAGTTTTGCATAACCAGCACTGTTATATTAATATATGTTTTACTTCTTTGATTAGCTTGTATCTAAGCCTCTGCAGACTGCTCCCTTATCTCAGTGCTTTTGCCAGACATACTCCTAGATTTAGTATGTATACATATATAGACATATATAGAAGTGCATTGGAGCCCTTTGTAGTTAAGTAGATGAAAACATAAAAAAGCATATTTATGCAATATTCATTTTTAATAAAGTGTTATACTATGTAATTACTGTAAATATTTCACATTCCAATGTTCGCACAAAGCAGTGCAGTGTTAGGTTTAATTGTAACTTAGGTTAGGATTTATTTTACAGGTAATTTTGTAATTATTTTAACTAGGTAGCTATTAAATAGTTAATAACTATTTAATAGCTATTGTACCTAGTTAAAATAAATACAAAGTTGCCTGTAAAATAAATATAAATCCTAAAATAGCTACATTATAATTATTCATTATATTGTAGCTATATTGGGGTTTATTTTACAGGTAAGTAATTAGTTTTAAATAGGAATACTTTAGTTAATAAGATTTAATTTATTTAGTTAGATTAAAATTATATTTAATTTAGGGGGGTGTTAGGGTTAGGGTTAGATTTAGCTTTAGGGGTTAATACATTTATTAGAGTAGCGGCGAGGTCCGGTCGGCAGATTAGGGGTTAATACTTGAAGTTAGGTGGCGGCGACGTTGGGGGGGGGGCAGATTAGGGGTTAATACTATTTATTATAGGGTTTGCAAGGTGGGAGTGTGGCGGTTTAGGGGTAAATAACTTTATTGGAGTAGCGGCGAGGTCCGGTCGGCAGATTAGGGGTTAATAAGTGTAGGTAAGGTAGCGGCGATGTTTGGGGGGCAGATTAGGGGTTAATAAATATAATATAGGTGTCGGCGATGTTAGGGGCAGCAGATTAGGGGTACATAGGTATAATGTAGGTTGCGGCGTTGTCCGGAGCGGCAGATTAGGGGTTAATAGTATAATGCAGGTGTCAGTGATAGCAGGGGCGGCAGATTAGGGGTTAATGAGTGTAAGGTTAGGGGTGTTTAGACTCGGGGTTCATGTTAGGGTGTTAGGTGCAGACTTAGAAAGTGTTTCCCCATAGGAAACAATGGGGCTGCGTTGGGAGCTTAACGCTGCTTTTTTGCAGGTGTTAGGTCTTTTTTTCATCCCAAACTGCACCATTGTTTCCTATGGTGGAATCATGCATGAGCACGTTTTGCCAGCTTACCGCTACCGTAAGCAACGCTGGTATTGAGGGTTGAAGTGGCGGTTCATTCGGCTCAACGCACCCTTTTTGGAGCTTAACGCAGCCCTTCAGACAACTCTAAATACCAGCGTTGTCTTAAGGGTGCGTTGGGAAAAAAAACTGCGTTAGCTACGCAGGTCTTTACCGACAAAACTCTAAATCTAGCCGATACAGTTTAGCCAATCAGTGCAGACTCCTAAATAACTCCACGGGAGTGAGCACAACGTTGTCTATATGACCCACATGAACTAGTACTGTCTAACTGTAAAAAACTTTCAAAATGCTCTGAGCTAGGAGGCGGTTTTCAACGGTTCAGAAATCAGTTTGAGCCTACCTTAGTTTAACTTTTCAAAAATACCACCAAGGAAACAAAGCAAATTTGATGATAAAAGTAAATTGGAAAGTTGTTTAAAATTGCATGCCCTATCTGAATCATGAATTTTTTTTGTTGACTAGACTGTCTCTAGTAAATGCTTCATGTACTTCTTACAAACTTATAGATCTGGGACCAGTTGCAGGATGTTTCTCGGGTATTAGGGATGGGCGAATGTGCTAAAAGTGTAATTCATTTGGTAGAAAGAATAGTCCTGTGGACATTGGTTTTGGACAATCGAATATTGATAAGAATTCAGTAATTGAATGTTATTTTTGGTTTTCGAATGTTACTTTACTTTGCGAATGTTCATAATTAGATCGAATGTCCACATTCGAAATTTCAAATGTAACATTCGATTTAACAAATACTATTGAGATGTTCAATAGTTCATGTGGTAGCGAATTTAGTAAATTGATACATAATAGATACAAATATATCAATTCTAATGTTTTTGTTTCCAATGTTGCATATTTTGAATATTACATTTAAAGAGAGCATTAGAAATACTATTACAAATATGTAGATTCAAAATTTCCAATTCAAATATTGTATAATTCTAATCTAATTATTAGGAAAATTCAAATAGAATATTACATTGAAAGAAAGCAGTAGAAATAATATTACATTAAACAAATGTTAGAATGTTGTACAAGCATTCGAAATTTGAAACGATCAAACATGTTAAAAATCATTTTTTTTCCCAAATGTTGCCCATCCCTTTCTGGTATGTAACAAGAAGTAATCAAAATGATGTATTGGGTCTAGACTGTCCCTTTATTCTTATCATATTTGCAGTAGAGCAGGGCTTTTATGGTTATTGACTGTTAAAAAGATAACTGTTACAAATTACAACGGTTCCATAGAAAAATAACACTGGCATGCATAGGGAACTTAAAAAAAAAAAAAAAAAAAAAAAAAAAAAATGAGAAAGAACAACTTTTTTTTATTTTTTTTATTTCTTGTTTCTTTATTTTTTCAAATATAACATTACATCAAATACATTGTAAATAAAAGAAGGCATAGAGTCACAGCTATTTGGTTCACATAATAAATAGTTCCAGCCCATGACATTAAAGAGATAGTCCAGTTGTAGTAGGTCCAATAATATCCGGGTCAGGAGAAAAGTGAGTCTCTTTATGACCTATTCCAAGGCTGTATGAGTATTCAAAGAGTAAGCAAACAAAAAAACAATATTACAAAACTTTCAGGGATTAACAGTGTAAACATTTCAGAAAAAAAAACCCTATTGTAACATTATATGTCTGAGAATAATTAGATAAGTAGACTTTAATCAGAAAAAGGACATGTCAGGAACCCATTTTCACATTAATTCGATAAGATGGCTGCGAATCCCTCCTTTTATAAAGATATTGTTCCCAAAGGAACATCATGTCTTGGAAAAAATCCATACGGCCCACCCTAAAATAATAATATCTCTCTAGAATCAGAGTGTTTTTTACTAGCTCAGTCCATTGGGCAATAGTAGGTAACAGAGGGCTTTTCCACAATTTAGGTATGAGCCGCTTGGCCGCATTTATCAAAATCTGATAGAGTTGTCTCCTAATTTTACATGGAATGTTAAATAATGCATTAAATAAAATTATTTCTGGGGAAAGGTCAAATTGGACAGCTTTTATATGACATGCTAGTGAATGGATTTGGGCCCAAAAGGCCTTTATTCCCTCGCATTCCCACCAGATATGATACATAGTGCCCACCTGTCCACAGCCTCTCCAACATCTATCATTGGCATTTTTAAACATGTATTTTAGTCTACTGGGAGTCAAGTACCATCTAGTCGTGATTTTTAAGTTAGTCTCCAAGCCTGCTGCAGAATGAGCTGATTGAGCTGTGGCCTTAAACCATGAAGACCACTGTTTAGTGGAGAAGTTTAAATGCATTTCCTTCTCCCATTTGAGAGTATAATTTGGTAGCAGGGGATAATGGGATTTAAGAAGGCATCGATACATTAAGGATACAACTTTTTCTGGATGCTGTGTTGATGTGCAAAGAGACTCAAACACTGTTAATTGTCTCAGCATATCCTTATTTAACCTATGCGTGGCCAAAAAATGTCTTACCTGGTGGTAATATGACCAAGAGTTAAATGGATACAGATCCCTCTCTAACAATGGCCTAGATTTGGAGTTTGGCGTTAGCTGTGAAAACCAGCGTTAGAGGCTCCTAACGCTGGTTTTAGGCTACCTCCGGTATTTGGAGTCACTCAAAATAGGGTCTAACGCTCACTTTTCAGCCGCGACTTTTCCATACCGCAGATCCCCTTACGTCAATTGCGTATCCTATCTTTTCAATGGGATCTTTCTAACTCCGGTATTTAGAGTCGTGTCTGAAGTGAGCGTTAGACATCTAACGACAAAACTCCAGATGCAGGAAAAAAGTCAGTAGTTAAGAGCTTTCTGGGCTAACGCCGGTTTATAAAGCTCTTAACTACTGTACTCTAAAGTACACTAACACCCATAAACTACCTATGTACCCCTAAACCGAGGTCCCCCCACATCGCCGACACTCAATTAATTTTTTTTAACCCCTAATCTGCCGACCGCCACCTACGTTATACTTATGTACCCCTAATCTGCTGCCCCTAACACCGCCGACCCCTATATTATATTTATTAACCCCTAACCTGCCCCCCACAACGTCGCAGCCAGCTACCTACAATAATTAACCCCTAATCTGCCGACCGCAAAGCGCCGCCACCTACGTTATACTTATGTACCCCTAATCTGCTGCCCCTAACACCGCCGACCCCTATATTATATTTATTAACCCCTAATCTGCCCCCCTCAACGTCGCCTCCACCTGCCTACACTTATTAACCCCTAATCTGCTGAGCGGACCGCACCGCTATTATTATAAAGTTATTAACCCCTAATCCGCCTCACTAACCCTATAATAAATAGTATTAACCCCTAATCTGCCCTCCCTAACATCGCAGACACCTAACTTCAATTATTAACCCCTAATCTGCCGACTGGAGCTCACCGCTATTCTAATAAATGTATTAACCCCTAAATCTAAGTCTAACCCTAACACTAACACCCCCCTAAATTAAATATAATTTAAATCTAACGAAATTAATTAACTCTTATTAAATAACTTATTCCTATTTAAAGCTAAATACTTACCTCTAAAATAAATCCTAATATAGCTACAATATAAATTATAATTATATTATAGCTATTTTAGGATTTATATTTATTTTACAGGTAACTTTGTATTTATTTTAACCAGGTACAATAGCTATTAAATAGTTAAGAACTATTTAATAGCTAAAATAGTTAAAATAATTACAAAATTACCTGTAAAATAAATCCTAACCTAAGTTACAATTAAACCTAACACTACACTATCAATAAATTAATTAAATAAAATACCTACAATTGCCTACAATTAACCTAACACTACACTATCAATAAATTAATTAAATACAATTCCTACAAATAAATACAATTAAATAAACTAGCTAAAGTACAAAAAATAAAAAAGAACTAAGTTACAAAAAATAAAAAAATATTTACAAACATAAGAAAAATATTACAACAATTTTAAACTAATTACACCTACTCTAAGCCCCCTAATAAAATAACAAAGCCCCCCAAAATAAAAAAAATGCCCTACCCTATTCTAAATTACTAAAGTTCAAAGCTCTTTTACCTTACCAGCCCTGAACAGGGCCCTTTGCGGGGCATGCCCCAAGAAATTCAGCTCTTTTGCCTGTAAAAAAAACCATACAATACCCCCCCAACATTACAACCCACCACCCACATACCCCTAATCTAACCCAAACCCCCCTTAAATAAACCTAACACTAAGCCCCTGAAGATCATCCTACCTTGTCTTCACCTCACCGGGTATCACACCGATCCGTCCAGAAGAGCTCCTCCGATGTCCTGATCCAAGCCCAAGCGGGGGGCTGAAGAGGTCCATGATCTGGCTGAAGTCTTCATCCAAGCGGGGCAGAAGAGGTCTTCCATCCGATTGAAGTCTTCATCCAAGCGGCATCCATCCGGAGCGAAGCGGCAGCATCCTGAAGACCTCCGACGCGGAACATCCATCCTGGCCGACGACTGAACGACGAATGACGGTTCCTTTAAATGACGTCATCCAAGATGGCGTCCCTCGAATTCCGATTGGCTGATAGGATTCTATCAGCCAATCGGAATTAAGGTAGGAATTTTCTGATTGGCTGATGGAGTCAGCCAATCAGAATCAAGTTCAATCCGATTGGCTGATCCGATCAGCCAATCAGATTGAGCTCGCATTCTATTGGCTGATCGGAACAGCCAATAGAATGCGGGCTTTGTTATTTTATTAGGGGGCTTAGAGTAGGTGTAATTAGTTTAAAATTGTTGTAATATTTTTCTTATGTTTGTAAATATTTTTTTATTTTTTGTAACTTAGTTCTTTTTTATTTTTTGTACTTTAGCTAGTTTATTTAATTGTATTTATTTGTAGGAATTGTATTTAATTAATTTATTGATAGTGTAGTGTTAGGTTAATTGTAGGCAATTGTAGGTATTTTATTTAATTAATTTATTGATAGTGTAGTGTTAGGTTTAATTGTAACTTAGGTTAGGATTTATTTTACAGGTAATTTTGTAATTATTTTAACTATTTTAGCTATTAAATAGTTCTTAACTATTTAATAGCTATTGTACCTGGTTAAAATAAATACAAAGTTACCTGTAAAATAAATATAAATCCTAAAATAGCTATAATATAATTATAATTTATATTGTAGCTATATTAGGATTTATTTTACAGGTAAGTATTTATCTTTAAATAGGAATAATTTATTTAATAAGAGTTAATTAATTTCGTTAGATTTAAATTATATTTAATTTAGGGGGGTGTTAGTGTTAGGGTTAGACTTAGCTTTAGGGGTTAATACATTTATTAGAATAGCGGTGAGCTCCAGTCGGCAGATTAGGGGTTAATAATTGAAGTTAGGTGTCGGCGATGTTAGGGAGGGCAGATTAGGGGTTAATACTATTTATTATAGGGTTAGTGAGGCGGATTAGGGGTTAATAACTTTATTATAGTAGCGCTCAGGTCGGGTCGGCAGATTAGGGGTTAATAAGTGTAGGCAGGTGGAGGCGACGTTGTGGGGGGCAGATTAGGGGTTAATAAATATAATATAGGGGTCGGCGGTGTTAGGGGCAGCAGATTAGGGGTACATAGGGATAATGTAAGTAGCGGCGGTTTACGGAGTGGCAGATTAGGGGTTAATAATAATATGCAGGGGTCAGCGATAGCAGGGGCGGCAGATTAGGGGTTAATAAGTGTAAGGTTAGGGGTGTTTAGACTCGGGGTACATGTTAGAGTGTTAGGTGCAGACGTAGGAAGTGTTTCCGCATAGCAAACAATGGGGCTGCGTTAGGAGCTGAATGCGGCTTTTTTGCAGGTGTTAGGTTTTTTTTCAGCTCAATCAGCCCCATTGTTTTCTATGGGAGAATCGTGCACGAGCACGTTTTTGAGGCTGGCCGCTTGCGTAAGCAACTCTGGTATCGAGAGTTGAAGCTGCGTTAAATATGCTCTACGCTCCTTTTTTGGAGCCTAACGCAGCCTTTATGTGGACTCTCAATACCAGAGTTATTTTTATGGTGCGGCCAGAAAAAAGCCGGCGTTAGATTTTCGGGTCGTTACCGACAAAACTCCAAATCTAGCCCAATGTGTCTCTCGAGGCCACTTGCCCCTGTGACAGTAATAAATATATAGGTAGAAATTCTATAAGTGACTGTGTTGAAGTTTCATTAATTGGTGCCTTCTGCAGATTAACAAGGAACTCTCTATTGGGATGTAGAATTGTCAATGGTGAATAAGTTGTAGTAATTGAGCAGAATTTGCTTCTCAGCAGTAGCCAATCGGACCATGTTTCTTTTAAAATTGGGTAAATATCTAATATTTCCCATGGCGGTTTTTGTGGGGCCCAGCATAGGCAGCCCATATGGGGAGTGTCAATCAGTTGTGCCTCTAAATGAACACATCTCTTATAGGAGCTCTCCTCCTGCCTACACCAGTCTATTACACGATTTAAAGATGAAGCTTGCTTATATAGGAAGAGATTGGGCACTCCCAACCCTCCTTCCTCTCTGTGTGTGTACATAGTGCTTTTCGCTATCCTAGGCGGCCTGCGATACCATATGTACGCATCCATGATAGATTGTAATTTACCTATATGTCTTCTGGTGCCAGGCAATGGGAGGGCCTGTATAATATAGAGAGCCTTTGGCAGAAGGGTCATCTTAGCCGCCGCCTCTATTCTGCCCAGCCAAGAGATATTTTTTGGAAGCCAGGAGGAGGTCAAACTGGCAAATTCCTCAACTAGTCTTCCATAGTTCAGTTTACGGAGGTCTTCCAAATTTAACGATAGGAAAACCCCTAGATATTTGAGGGCACGAGTCTGGATTCTATATGGGTGTTTTTGGTTCAGTCTCAAAATGTCATTAGCTGATTATTGGGAGTTTGACTTCTCCAAAGGCTTTTAATTCTTGTTGTACTACTGGCAAGGATTGATCTGCGCCGACAGTGTCATCAAGACATCGTCGGCAAACAGTGGGGTTAGAATACAGAGCTAAAATTTTATTTATAAATTTATCAGGAAAACCAAATTTTAGAAGGGTTGCCTGGAGATAGGTCCAATCTAACCTATCGAATGCTTTTTAAGCATCCGTGGATAAAAGCACTGATGGGGTTTTTGAGTATTTTACATAATCCATCAAGTAGAGGGCTTTACATATATTATGTCTAGCCTCACGCTGTGGGACAAAACCAACTTGGTCATGGTGAATTAAATTTGGGAGGAGTGTATTAATTCTAGTAGCTAATATCTTGGCATATATTTTCAAGTCAACGTTGAGCAGGGATATAGGCCTAAAATTTGCCGGGGAGGTTGGGGGTTTACCAGCTTTTGGAATAACCGAGATGTGCGCTTGCATCGTGTCTGGAATGTGGTTTGAATCAGAAATGCAATTAAATAGACCAAGAAGGTACGGGGTAAGCTGCGACTTAAAGATTTTACAATATTTATTTGAGAAGCCTTCTGGACCAGGGGCCTTGTCTGGCTTTAAAACTTTTATAACATCTAAGATTTCCTCACTCCTAATAGGGGAATTTAGAAAGTCTCTTTCTCTAGATGTCAGCCTAGGGAGTTTCAAGTTATGAAGATACTTGTCACATAGTTTCCTATGAGTTTCAGCTTGTCTGCTAGGGAATAGGTTATATAACTTATGATAAAATGTTTGAAAGGATTTGCCTATAGATTTTGTGTCCTCTATCGTCGCTCCTTGCGGTGAGATCAGAGAATGTATATAGGATTGCAACCTTTGTTTTTTTAGTGCCCTAGCTAACATTTTGCCCGACTTATTACCCTCCCCATAATACTTCTGTTTTAAATATAATTGGTGACGTTGAGATTCTATTTGTAGATGTTGAGATAGGGTCTTACGCTTTGCTTCTAAGGCTGCAAGCAGAGACTGGTCTTTAGGATTTAGTTTTAAGAGGTAATCTGCTTCTCAGACTTCTTGCGCCAATTTAGTGTAAGTTATTAAGGATTGCTTATTTCTGAAGGCCTTAATCTTAATAAACTCATCCCTTATAAAAGCTTTGTGCGCTTCCCAAATTGTTGTGGGGTTGAGTTCTGGGAGGTTATTAAGGGAAAAGTACATATCCAACTGTTTGCTTATTTTGTCTAAGGTCTGTGGGTCCGATAACAATGAGTCATCAAGTCTCCAAGTGAAGGGTTTAATTGGAATTGAGGGCCATATCACGGAACACTCTACCGCGGAATGATCCGACCATGTCGTATGTTTTATATAGGAATTTTTAACTAAAGATAATGCCAAGTGGTCTACTAATATATAATCAATCCTAGAATGGCTTCTTTGCGGATTGGAGAAAAAAGTATAATCTTTTGTGCTCGGATGGAGATATCTCCAAGCATCATGGAGTGTCATAGATTTCATATCTCTCCATATAGAAGAAAGCATTTTATGGTTAGCCTTAACATTAGGATTCAAACTATCTAGGCCTGGGTCTAAAGCAATGTTTAGGTCCCCCGCAACAATGAGAGGGCCTTTGTGAATATCAATAACCTTAGTAGTGATTTGAGAGATAAAAGTCTCCTGGTTAACATTGGGGGCATAGAGGTTAACTATAGCAACAGGTTTGCCGAACAGCAAACCCACTACACCCAGGTCTCTGCCTTCTTTATCTTTTTCAATTTGTAAGAGTTTAAACGAAATAGATTTATGGATAAAGAGACTTACTCCATTCGTTTTAGCTACATTAGTGCTATGATAGTGCTATGGGTAATGTGAAGAAAAATATTTAGGAATTGAATGGCCCTTAAAATGAGTTTCCTGTAACATTAATATATGACCCCCTCTCCTACGTAAATCTCGTAGAGCCAAACTCCGTTTATTAGGACAGTTAAACCCTTTAACATTCTGCGTAATGATTTGAATTTTTTGTTGTGACAAAGACATCTTAGCTATATTTACTTATTCTGTGGGAATGGGAATGTCAATAGACCATTCTCGACTTTAGGTGAGTTTAAACATTCGCATGCAATCCCTGAACATAACATATTAATACTTAACAATAACCCTAGAGGGTGCGGATGCCGGTTGCCAGTGGGTCTCCTGTGGAGATCTAGAACTAGAATTGAGCTTAGATTTAGAGTTACAAATAAGAAGTCACTATCCCCACCCCATACTCATTCCTTCCCTCCCCCTCCTCCCTTTCCCCCTTTTTTTTTTTCTCTCCTCTCTTTCGGCAAGGTTGCCCGCAATCCCTATATACTTTTTAATGTTCAAAACCTGGCGGTCTCAAATACGTGGTCCGAGTTCTAGTTTGTTCTATTTTGGTCGACCGCTAGAAAGCTTAGATTGCCAATGCCATTCAATACCATTTTTTTTCCATGTATCATCTCCTTTCGCCATTATCTATCCTCTATCACTCCTCCCCTATTTCCCTCATATAAGGTATGTTTTTTCTACATGTGCAATGTATATGCTGAGTTGCTCTATTTTTCATCTTCAGCTTGATGTTGATATACATTTTGACAAGTGTGTCTGCATCATGCTCTACTGCTTATTAATTATTGATGAAGCGTTGCAATGCATAAAAGTAAAAAATGTATGAGGTTTGCTTAGTTTTGGGACTCTATGCACGACATACTACTGTTTATAATTGACTTGATATTGGAAACTACTGTGTATTATGCCACAAATAAATTCATTGTATGATGTTGTTTCTTCTTTTTATATCATTTCCACCTGTATTTGTATGTCCTTTTATTATAAACCTCAATAAAAACAATTTAAACAAAAATACTTAACAATAACAATAACACTAGAACATTAACAAAATTTAAATGAACACAACAGGTGCAACCAATACAGAAGAGGAATATCATCCCCTCAAACAGGAGAGTAAATCTCCCAGTGGGCAATTTTATATGTCTTATAAACATGGAATACCATCTTGTTTATATCGAGTAGATTAAGTTGCCGCCCCTGCAGGACCAAACGGGACTTTCCCATGTGGGCCCGCAGAGGCCGGAGAGGTGTATCATGAATTGACCTAACAATAATTCGTATTTGTGGATCAAAGAAGGGCACTACCCCATAGGTGATCTGGAATACATAATATATGCCCTATTACTGTAATCTCAACAAAAAGAAAGAAAAAGGGCACCATAATACACAAAGAAACAGCATACATCCTAAGAAATATAGTCACCAATTTCAGTCTCATTGTATAACAACTACATATCATATACTTAGCTGATCTTCATTTGAGTACTGGAGCTGCTTCCTCATGAACACAACTCCAAAATCGTGCACAGGAAAAGAGAAAAAAAGAACAACTTTTTATCGTCATATTTTGCAATTGTAAATTTATTGGATTTTTAGCAAAATGAACCATGAGACAGATGGATTAACCCCTGAAGTGCCGGGCATTTCAGACAAAAACTTCCCCAAAAGACGAGAGCATTTTTAGTATTTTTTCCATCACTACATTTAAACAGAAATAGAGCCTTTTTATATTTACCTATCAAAACTATATTTTTTTTTTAGTAGACAACGTAAAGTATTGCTCTAGGCCCATTATGGTATATTTTATGCCACCACCTCACTGCCAAATGCATTCAAATAAAAAAAAAATGTAACTTTTCACAAACTTTAGGCTTCTCACTGAAATTATTAACAAACAACTTGTGCAATTATAGCACAAATGGTTGTAAAAGCTTCTCTGGGATCCCCTTTCTTGAGAAATAGCAGACATATATTGCTTTGGTATTGCTTTTTGGTAATTAGAAGGCCGCTAATCGCAGCTGCGCACCACACTTGTATTATACCCAGCAGTGAAGGGGTTAATTAGGTAGCTTGTAGGGTTAATTTTAGCTTTAGTGTATAGATTACCCTCCCACCTGACACATCCCACCCCCTGATCCCTCCCTGACCCCTCTCAAACAGCTCTCTTTCCTCCCCCATCCCCCAATGATTAACCCATCTTAAGTACTGGCAGAAAGTCTGCCAGTATAAAAATAAATGGCTTTTTATATATATATATATATATATATATATATATATATATATAAAAGGGAAAGCAACCATGTGTAGAAATCATATTAGAAAGCATATTATAAAACATATTAAAAAACACAGAGCATGTAGAACGGGCCAGGGTATAAGGAAAATGTAAAAATTAGAATTGTGTTATGACAGCAGCCAATTATATACTGAATACATCTGACATAGTAGTTGGTAAGTATACTCAAATGGGGCTGGTATGGATATGTTTTATGAGCCTCCTGATACAATGTTACTAGGTGGAAAAATAACATCTAAGGTAGCCGAAAACATGTATACAATGTAGAAAAATTGATTATAAAAATATGTAGAAAAAACAGCAAAATTTGCAAAAAATACAGGGAATTCAAGAAAGTAGAATTGATGCCAGAAGTGTAAAATTGCAAAAATATATAACAAAATGTACAAAAGCTAGATGTAAACCAAGAGAGTGATATAAAATCACACAAAATATTGAAAAATTACAAAACATGAAAAACTTCAAAAGGAAAAATAAGAATAAAAATAAAAAATAAAAAAAAATTGAAAAATATTCTTGAAATTTTTTTAAAAAAAATTCTTGAAAAAATTCTTGAAAAAAATCTTTTTGAAAAGATCCTTGGACAGATTCTTGAAAACGTTCTTAATACAAAAAATCAATACTAAGATTGAAAAATTAAATATGAAGATTGAAAAATTGGAAAACTGTGAATCCCTCAGTATAAGGAATTTTTGCGACATCATCTAATGTTTCAAAGGAAACAGTGCCAGTCCAGATGTGTGTTGAGGCCCCTCGGGACCAGTGTTCCCAATTCAAAAGTCCATCTGTTCTCATGTTGCAGTAGTATTTGTCCTCTGTCTCCTCCTCTAGTTAGTGGGGGCACTTGGTCTATGAGTGTATAACGCAGATCCTTAACGGTGTGGCCCTTCTGGATAAAATGCCTCACCACTGGTTGATCTGATTGACCCCTGTCAATGGCAGTTCTTATGGCAAACCTATGGTAGTTCGGAGGTCATCTATGGTCTTACCTACGTAGAAGAGTCCACAATTACAGTGAAGCAAATAAACTACATAAGAAGTAGTACACGTAAGCCTATATTTGTGAAAATATTTTTTGTCTTTTTGTGGATGGGTCAAATTTGAATCAGTAGTCAGGCCATTGCAGGTGGTGCACCCTCTACATCTGTAGCATCCTGGTCTTCCTTGTAACCAAGTGGACAGTTGGTAACAGTGTATTGGGTCCATATGTAAAAGCTATCTCTCAGAGACCTTGCTCTTTTGAATCCTATCCTTGGGACCGGCACATTTAGAAGGGGTAGTTGTTTATCTGTGGCAATGATCTGCCAGTTTTTCTGTAGAGCTTTTGATATCCCCTGTTTATCTTGTGTATATGTTGTCACAATGGTCATCTGAGGCTCACTTGGTTCTTTTTTTGTATTGAGGTACTGTTTAAGTTGTTGTTTTTTTGATCTTTTGAAGTTCTTTAGTCGGATATCCCCGTTGCTCAAATCTATTCTGCATCTCATTGAGTTGGGCTACTGTATTCAAGTATTCCCTGTTATTTCTTGCAACCAGCTTTAATTGAGAGATCGGGAGAGCCTTTTTTAGGGCCGGGGGGTGACAACTGGTAAAGTGAAGTATGGAGTTACGCTCCGTTGTTTTCTGAATAGAGTGGACTGCAATGTACCTTCCTTTTTGTAGAGGTGAAGGTCAAAAAAGTCAATGGTTTCTTTACTATAGTTGATTTTAAATTTGAGTGCTGGACATACTTGGTTGAGTTCTTGGTACCATTGCAGTAGATCTTGTTCTGTTCCTCTCCAGATTAATATGAGATCATCTATATAACGTCTATATAGGATGATCCTAGGGTCCTGGAATAGATGAGTTTCATTCTCTTCAAACTCTGCCATAAACAGGTTGGCATATCTCCGTCCCTGTTAGTTGTAAGTAAATATTTTCTATCAAATTTAAAATAATTGCATGTTAGGCAGAATTCTAAAAGAGTAAGTAGTACATCCACTGATGGTCCCACATATGGATACCATAAAAGTTTGTGACGGCTCGTAATCCTAGATGATGGGGTATGACCGTGTACAAGCTCGTCACATCTAAGGTTACCAGAAGATCCATGTCTTGAATGTTGCCTTCTTGTTGGAGGAGATTCAATAGTATATTGGAGTCCAATAAATAGGAATCCATTCTCTTAACTAGAGGTTGTAGATGAGCATCTACAAAGCAAGCCAGGGGCTGTAAAAGTGACTGTATAGCAGAGACGATTGGCCTCCCAGGTTGTTGTTCCAGGGACTTATGTATTTTAGGGACCGTGTAGAATACCGGCAGTCTAGAATATGAGGTTATAAGATATTCCTTTCCTTGAACTGTAATTTGTCCTTCCTCCTTTATTTTGTCCAGATAGACACATATCCATACCAGCCCCATTTTAGTATACTTACCAACTACTATGTTAGATGTATTCAGTATATAATTGGCAGCTGTCATAACACTTAATTCTAACTTTTACATTTTCCTTATACCCTTACTCGTTCTACATGTTCTGTGTTTTTTAATATACTTTCTAATACAATTTCTACACTTGATTGCTATCCCTTGTTTTATTACATGTGCACAAAGCATCAGTAAGCAACACATATGCACGTCTGAACATCACATTTGACACATTACGAATATCACTATGGCAACCAGAGATCGTTTACACAATATGGCCACACACCACGCACATGTTGATGATGTCATGACATGCAGCTGGAGCACGACGCAATAACGCTCTACGTGATTATGTTTTTATGTTCACTTCCGTTTTGGGGGATGCCACTCTCCCGCGGGTACTATCAGCACTCTGACACCACCTCATAAATATTAGCACTGGTAAGTTACACACTCCTTGTTTTTATCACTTGTCTGAAGACGGGGTCACTCCCCGAAAAACGTTTACATGCCTAAATAAATTTGAATTATCTACACGGTGAGTGCTCTATCTTTGATTGTTTGATGGATATACTTGGGATGCACCCTGGATTCTAACTACAAGTGAGTGCTGGACTCTTGCATTTCTTATATATATATATATATATATATATATATATAGTCCATGTAAAAAACAAGGTAACAGCACCACAGCACACAATCTTCTTTTAAAGGTGAAAAATCTTTATTTGAGGTTTAGCAACCAGTAAAAAGCGACGTTTCGGACCTACATAGTCCTTAATCATGCATAAGTTAAAATCAAACAAACAGACTTTAAAAAGGGTATCTGGACCAATCATGCTTCAATTCTCAGTGTTAATTGGTTTAACCCATACCTATCCAGGTTTGTAAATTTCAACAACACAGTGACCTCTAGTGGTACCAGAATATATTCCATCATTTAAAACCATTATAAAAACAAATACAAATCATAATCTCTATTCAGACCATATGGATGTAATGTGTTCAGACGTTTAATCCACCATACTTCTTTCTGTTTTAATTTTAATTCCCTATTACCCCCTCTTCTATGATGGGGGATATGGTCAATCACTTGAAAGCGAAGCTGGCTTACTGTATGACCCATATTTGTAAAATGTGCTGATACTGGAAGTGACATATCTTTTGATTTAATGGATGCTTTATGTTGACTAAACCTATCCCTGGCGGCTTGGGTGGTCTCGCCAATGTAACAAAGGCCACATGGGCATTTAAGTAGGTAGATTGCATAGTTAGTTTGGCATGTATATAACCCATTGATTGTATATTGCTTTCAAGTGATTGACCATATCCCCCATCATAGAAGAGGGGGTAATAGGGAATTAAAATTAAAACAGAAAGAAGTATGGTGGATTAAACGTCTGAACACATTACATCCATATGGTCTGAATAGAGATTATGATTTGTATTTGTTTTTATAATGGTTTTAAATGATGGAATATATTCTGGTACCACTAGAGGTCACTGTGTTGTTGAAATTTACAAACCTGGATAGGTATGGGTTAAACCAATTAACACTGAGAATTGAAGCATGATTGGTCCAGATACCCTTTTTAAAGTCTGTTTGTTTGATTTTAACTTATGCATGATTAAGGACTATGTAGGTCCGAAACGTCGCTTTTTACTGGTTGCTAAACCTCAAATAAAGATTTTTCACCTTTAAAAGAAGATTGTGTGCTGTGGTGCTGTTACCTTGTTTTTTACATGGACTGTATACACTGGAGTTTGGCTGATACTCCTTGGTAACGTGCACACAGGTGGGACAGAAATTTTACTAAAACCTATGGTGCTAGATTCAACTCACTTACTTCTTATATATATATATATATATATAATTTTTTAAAATATATTTTCTACAGTGTAGGATCCCCCCTTACCACCCAACCTTCCTGTTCCCTCCCAAACAGCTCTCTAACCCTCCACCCTCTACCTCTTAGCTGCCATCTTAGGTACTGGCAGCTGTCTGCCAGTACCCAGTTTTCTGCAATTTTTAGTTTTGTTTTAGTTTTTTAAAACCCAATTTTTTTCTGTAGTGTAGCTGCCCCCCCCTCATTACCCTCCCTCCGTCCCTCTCCCTCCCAGATCAATTTCCCACAACGGATCCCCCTCTCACTCATTCCCCTCCTCCCCCTCACAGCCACTGCAGCTCAATTTTTATTTAATACGTAGCATGGCATAGCGGTCCCACCCGCTTCTGCCTTCCTCCCACCCCGCTCCAGCAATGGGCCGCCCACCCGCATCCCTTCTTAACCTCCCACACACCAATGATCTGCACCATCACTGTCCGATGCAGAGAGGGCCACAGAGTACCTCTGCCCGTCTATTTCTGCACTGCCCCACTTTTGGGGCATGCAGAAATAGTGCTCTCTCACTAATTTTAGTGAGATCATGGCAGAGAGAGGCCCAGGAGAGGGCTTAACGACCAGCGTCGTACAGGGTACTGCGCTGGTCGTTAAGGGTTTAAAGGGTTATGAAAGTGGAAAAGAAATGTGTAAGAGCATTTATTATTGTACTATTGCTAGCATATAACTATATGTTAAACCCCTGTCATCTCCTACGCAGCAGCCAGAGACGGAACTACCATTGGTGCAGCAGGTACAAGTGCTGTGGGGGCCCATAGCAGTCAGTCTATTTGTAGGTGTGGGTAGAGTGCTAATGTAGGGAAGACTTTTCTTAGTTGCAGGTCTATCTATCTATCTATCTATCTATCTATCTATCTATCTATCTATATATCATCTATCTCTCTATCTATCTTTACTCACAATCATTATACAGAGCAGCATGTATATTATTACTATTGTTTACTACTGAGTTACCTTTGTGGGGCCCAAAAAATCTTTTGCACCAGGGACCTTTGTTGAATAGGTCCGCTACTGGCAGCGGCTCACTACTGGGAGCTGTTTATCCAATGACAATAATAATAATACTAATAATAATAATATAATAATAATAATCATAATAATAATAATAATAATAATAATAATAATAATAAATTATAGTGATTTTTTTCTGATTTGATTCAAAGCGCTTTACAAGTGATACATTTTTATAACAGGGATTGAAGTTAGAGATTTTAGTCCTGAAAGGCTTGTGTGAACAAGGGGGTATTGAGTCTTTGTTTAATGAAATAGGCCTCTGTCATAGTGCTGGGAAAAAGGGTTCTATAGAGATGGAGTGGCATGGCTAAAAGTTTGAACACAACCTTTTTGGGGAATTCTTGGCACATTTAACTTCAGGGCACATGCTATTGGACACCAGCAATTATTTTCAATAGCTTGGTCTCTGATTGCAATGCTTTGTAAAATAGCAGGCTTACCTTGAATTGCATGCACCTTTTTATCAGCAACAAGCGCAGGGAGTGGAGGATGGGTGTCACATTGCAGAATTTTGACTGGCCAGTTCAGTTAGCAGCTTTGCTGTGGCATTTTGTACCAACTGTAGTTTTTTCTTGGAGACCATAATAAAACACATTGCAATTGTTCAAACATGATGTAAAAGCATGGATGATTATGGGAAGATTCTCTTCAGGATTCGGGTGCTTGATCCTGGCTATACACTTTAGTTGAAATAATTTTTTATTAACTCCGCTCCTCCATGTACATCAGGAATCACACATACAATTCACATTTTGGGTACATCATAATTCATAATATTGAATCTTTTTAACATAGTTGTGTCCAGCCCAAAAACGTCTTTGTTGTTTAAGTCTCTTAACAGATCATGTGTGTTGTCCCCCAATTGTTTGCATGAAGACTTGATGATTGGGTGAAATTTTCTCTTTGACTTTTGTCCGGTGTCATTGAGTCAATCTTCTTCGTATTGGTATGAGGAGTTACTTTGTCTAATAGGTTTTCCCCCTTTATCTCTCTTTTACAATTTCATTAAGACTAGTGTCCATTGTAGGGAGTATAATAATGAGGGGGGCGATAGTTTGTTTCATTTTCAACGTGAGTTACCAACATGGTAAATGTTAACAGACTAAACCAACAAAAAAAAAATATACAAGAACATTTATGGAGTTATATCTTATCACTGCACATTTTATCTTTTCAGTGTCTAATGAATCATTTGCTCATCCAGGAGTACACCTGCCAAAGACCCAAAGAAAGTAAAAAAAATAGAAATAAATAGATGTATCAGCCATCCCCCTCCTTCCACTTCACTCTGTCCTATAAAGTATCTTTAGCTATCTCCCCTGCCCTAGACCTACTTTACACAATATGGTGTGTCAGTTTTTACTATTTTCCATTATCCAGTAGAACCAAACTTTTTGGAACTGTGGTTCCGTGACTTGTATATGTGCTGCTGATTCATACATCAAATATGTCATCCAGATCCTACCTAGGACCTCTGTCCAAGACGGTATCTCCGTCTTCCAATATTTTGCAATGTTTATTCTTGTTGTGGTGCACAGAATCCTGATGAACATATTTATGTGTGCATTAAATATGGGTACTGTTTCATGTAGCAATGCTTGGGCTGGAGTGAGAGATATCTGTTCATTGAGCACCTTGCTCAACAATTTAGACAGCTTTTGCCATATGTTGCTTACTTTAGTACACTCCTACCACATGTGGAGGTAGGAACCTGTTACTTTGCAGCCTCTATAGCAATGGCTGGAGCAACCTTTAACCATATGAGCTGTTTTTATTGGCGTCAAGTACCATCTAAAAGATGTCCTCATTATATTCTCCTTAAGATCTGCACTAATGAGACCTTTATTTGCCTGAGCAAGCATTTCATTCCACTTCTCCGTCTCAATCTCTATTCATAAATCGTTTTCCCATTTTAACAGTACTGGGGATTTAGCCTGGAGTCTGGTCTCTTGAATAGAGCTGTACAGTCTGGAGATAGCTCTTTTAGGCCTGTCAAGGGATGTACATAAATGCTCTAGAATGGTCTGTCGGCTTTGTATTTTGTTTGTCTCTGAGTAGGTTCGGATGGCTGACACTGTTTGGAGATATAAGAACCACTGCAAAGGAATGGGGTCAAGTTTTTGTTGGAGTTGGATAAAAGTCAGTAATTTACCGTGGAGTTGCATGTCTGCCACCCTGTATAGTCCCTTATTTTCCCACTTCATGACACGGTATTTGAATTTGTCATGTAAAATATACTTTAGAGGTACAGCCAATGAGTGCACAGGAATTACTCTGCCCGCTTGACTAAAGGACGTCCATTGTTGTCTAGCAATCAGTGTAATTTTGTTTTGGTATAGAGCTCAGGGTCCGCAGAGATCCCTGCTCCATAGAATCCCATCTGGCGTCTCCTGTTTCAGCATTTCTGCTTCTAGAGCCGGCCATAGAATATCTGTCTGTCGTCTCCCTAGTATTGAGTTTTGGGCTAATCAGGCTGCTGTGTAATAGTCGTGTAAGTTGGGGACCCACCCCCACCCCCCCCAGCTGTCTATGTCTGTCTAAAATGTGACGTGAGATCCTTGGGCGTTTATTATCCCTCAAAAATCTATGTATATCTCTCTGAAGATTGTCAAGATCTGGGATATTAATTTTAATAGGGAGTACTCTAAGCAGATACAAAATTCTAGGTAGGATTGACATTTTCACCGCTGACAATCTGCCATGCCAGGAGAAACCCATTTTCCTCCATTTCCCTAAATCTGATCGGACCATCTTGAACAAGGGGATGTAATTTGCCGCATATAGCTTCAAGGAGTGTGTAGTTAATTTAATCCCCAAGTATTTTAGCCCCTCTGTCACCCATTGAAAATCGAAATTTGCCTCAATCAACTTAATCGTGTGTTTTGGAATAGATAAAGGGAGCGCTTCACATTTTCAGCATTGATTTTATAGCCAGATATCTGGAAAACAATTGAATTGCTTGGTATACAAAGAGTAAGGATTTTAAGGGGTTTGTAATACATTGTCTGCAAACAGGGCAATTTTATGATGTATCTTTCCTATTTCTACCCCTAAGATGTCCGGGCAGTTCCGTATATATGCTGCTAGCGGTTTAATACATATTGCAAAGATTAGGGGTGAAAGCGGGCATCCCTGTCGCGTACCGTTAAGTATGTGTATTTCTTTAGACTGATGTCCTATCGCCCTAACCTGAGCTGTGGGTGTCGAGTATAAACCTTTAATGGCTTGTAGGAATCTCCCGTCAAACCCCATTATTGTCAGCACCGCCAACATATATTTCCAGGGTTTTTTTCCCCTGTTTCGGTATGACCACTATCCTGGCACAAAGTAGGTCCGTAGGTATCTCCCCACCCTGCATAATGTGATTTGCAAATACTACTAAGTGGGGTACCAATATATCTTTAAATGCTTTATAGTATTCCCCTGGGAACCCATCAGGTCCCGCGGCTTTACTTGGTTTAAGTTCCTTAATAGCCATCAACACCTCAGCGTGGGTGATTTTACCATTCAGAATATCTCTGTCTCCCTCAGTTATTGGTGTCAGGTTTGCTTTTAGTAGGAAGGAGTCAAATATCTTTTGCGTTGAGGAATTATGCTGTACCTTTGAGCCATCGTATAGCTCACTATAGAATCGGGCGAAAATATCAACAATTTCCTGAGGGTGGAAAGTCACCCATCCATTAGAGCCCTGTATTTGTGGTATAGAAAGAGCCTGATAGTTATCTCTAATTTTCTTCGCTAAGTATTTATCGTGCTTGTTAGCAAAAATAAAATAATTTGTTTTTAGTCTATGTGCTGCTTTCAGGGAGTGTTCATTTAATAGCGCCTGCAAACTCTGTCTTTTATTTGTGAGTTGTGTCAATATAGCTTTTGACTTTGTTTGTTTATGTAGTGCCTCTAAAGATTTGATTTCTGCATCTAATTGTTGTATGTTGGACTCATTCTGTTTTTTATATAAGGTTTTTTCTTTAATCAGGATCCCCCTCAACACCGCTTTATGTGCCGCCCAAGGCGTGATCGGATTCTCTGTTGAATCTATGTTAATCTGCCAGTACTCTTTCAAATGTCTAAGTATGTTATGTTTTATGAGTGGGTGTTTCATACAGGATGAGTCGTATGTCCAGGACTTTATTCTCTTGGGGTCTGAGATATTACCCAGGCTAAGTAGCGTAATGGAGTGGTCAGACCACACACAGGGGTGGATATCTATAGACTGTATTGTCGGCTGTAAGATCTGACTAGTGAACAGATAATCTATTTTAGTATAGCTATCGTGGGCCGATGAGTAAAAAGTCGTGTCCCCAGTCCCTCCATTTAACGTCAGCCAGGTGTCATGTAAAGTGTATTATTCAAGTAGTCCTATAATGTGTTTAGCAGCTATTTTTTGACGCTGCTTTTTTTAGTCTTTGAGACAGGATTCTGTCTTACTAAGGCCTGAAGATCAATATTGAAGTCTCCCGCCAACAGTATTCGCATTCAAGACCAACCAGTCAGTAGGTGTGAAATGTTGTCAAAAAATGTATCTTGTTGCTCATTGGGTGCATACACATTACACAGAAGCACATCTACTTCCCATAGCCATCCAGACACTAATAAATATCTACCATCTGCATCTGACATGGTTTCTTTGTGTGTGAATGGTATGGATGAGTGTATCAAAATAGAAACTCCTCTTTTTTTTTAGTCTAGGGTGGAGTGAAATTGTAGCGGGTAGTCTGTTGCCCAATATTTTGGGAAAGTATTTTTTAAGGAAGTGGGTTTCCTGAAGGTAAATGATAGTGGCCCTCAACCGTCTATAATTAGTCATGGCTGTCCTTCTTTTAACGTCTGTGTTAAGACCCCTCACGTTGTGCGAGATCAGTACAATCCTAGGTATTGTCATTGTCACTGTCGTATGGGTAAGCTGGGCTCTTCCCACCTACAGTCTGTAGTAATACAGGATGTAATAGTTGCTTGTTGTTACTTTTGTACAGATTGCTGTCCCTCCCCTCCCAGTGCTCTAGGGGTCTTTGGCCTTCTACCCACCTCCAACCCTTCAGCAAGTCAGTATCCGCTGGTGAGCATAAAATCAATGCGCAGTGTCTTACAACTCCATATAACACAAATGTAAACAAAAATAAAATCAACATTAACTGGTATTGATATAACTTTAGAATAAACATATGTCAACACAAACACAATAGGCGTCAATCAGGTGATCTTACCAGAAACCGTAACAAGTTGTATTTCTTAATGAGTGATAAAACTATAATAGTCCTTTTTGGAACTTCCATCATGTTAACCTCTCTCTTAACTTAGAGGTTATCAGGTTCGGGCGAGTCCCGGAATTGACAAAGGAGAGTCTTCACTCATTTTATCTGTATTGCCCTTGTCATATGCTATAATACATATTGGTAGTTCACTTAGATGCTCTATTGAGAACAGGGGCCTTGCTGTTATATTGAGAAAAAAAGTTATTTAGGTTTTATGCCATTGTGTTTCTGTCAGACCACCCAGACAAGCCCCTTCATGCAGCCATTATCTTGCTTAAATCCCCTCCCTCTCCTAAGCAGATTAGACCTGAGCAGATCTTGCTAGTCCAGATCACAGTTATTGTAATGCTGATACTGTCTCTTATCCCCAGGGCAAGTGTCCACACTGGACGAAGTCAGAGAGGGATAGTGGGATATGACTTGCTGACTCAGGTCAGCAGGAAATGGAGGGGATAGAGAACAGCACAGCAATATGCAGATCTTCAACTGTGTGTTAAAATGTGCTAGTTAATGTCAGACTTTGGTTTAGGATTAATCTCTGATATGACAAGCTCATATATCTTTATCCCTATCTTGGTAGCCACTTGGGTGTCTAACATGAATGGAGGCTGTATTATTGGGGCCCAAGTAAAAGAGAGGGGGAGATCTGTCAGGATGTATAATGCAGGGTTCCAGTGGAGCTATATGAAATATCCCCTTTAGGTGCTGTACAGTTCCCTTGTTCAGATGGCTGGCTTATAACTTGCCAGATGTCCTCCGGTATCCACCTCCCCCTCTCCCGATTCTCCCTCTTACCCAGGGCTTGTGTGTAGCTCTCCTGGCGTGTTCCGCTGTTAATGCAGCAGCTGCAGGGCCATAACTAAGATATCAGCTTTTCGCGCCACCCGCTTCCCTTCCGTGTGTAGAAGTTTAGCTGGCAGCTCTCTGGCTCGGATCGCTCCGAGCATAGATGTCAAGGACAAGCAGGCTATCAATCTGCTTCAGGGCTCCCCTCCTTATCAGTTCATCTTGCCGGGGCAGCGCTAGCAGAAGATCCTGCTGTGACAGGTATAGTCGGGACTTCTGTTTACTCCCAGAGACGGCCCCGGAGCGGAGCCCTGACCCTCCGGAGTCGTATGCTTACTGTGTATCGTTAGTTGGCTGTCAAGCAAGTAGTCTGCAACCTGGGGTCCCAGATAAGATCGCCTAAGCCTGTGGGTCAGGGTAGCAATGTCCAGCTGGGAAGTGCCTTTCTTCTTACTGCTTCCAAACGGCACTAAAGTGTTGGATCAGGGTAATAAGGCAACTTAGCTCTGCAATTCCCTTGATTTATTAGTAAGATAAAGTAAAATATGTTGGTTTATTTAGCCTAATTATACAGATTTAGCAGGAGCCTCTGCAAAATGCTGCTGATCCGTTCGGCAGATAGCTCCGCCCCCCCTGGCTATACACTTTAGAAGAAAGATACTCCGGTTTTGTACCTCAGGCTAAGTAGATATAAGATACACCATGCACAGCCTTAGGATAAATGTAACACTAAAATGTTTATTGAACATTCATTAAAAGTTCAAAAAAACTCACAGAGAGACTGAGGTGTAGTTGTAACATCACCTGACGCATTTCACACGCTATTGGCGCCAATAGCGTGCGCAAATGCGTCAGTTGATGTCACAACTACACCTCAGTCTCTCTGTGAGCTTTTTGGAACTTTAAATGAATCTTCAATAAACAATTAAGTGTTACATTTATCCTAAGGCTGTACATGGTGTATCTTATACCTACTTAAAACAAAACCGGAGTTTCTTTCTTATTATGTGCATGTACATCACTGGTGGATGGCAGCGGCTTCAGAGGTGTCTGTTTAACCAGGTTTGTGACTTAGCGTTGTAGGATGACTACGTTTACCCCGGAACAAAGGTACCTTTTAGCCTCTTGCATTCTTAGACCCTGCGCCGTATACACTTTAATAGCAAGGTATATGTTTGTTAACACCAGTCACCAGCTAGCTCCCAGTAGGACATTGGTGCTCATGAACTACCAGGTATGCTTTTCAGCAAAGGATACTAAGAGAACTAAGAAATAGGAACTAAGAGAAGTAAATTTCTTAGTAAAAGAAAATTAAAAAGTCCCTTAAATTGTGTGTTCTGACCCATCAAATTTTAATTTTGACTTTCATGTTTCTTTAAACTAATTAATTACTAGATTTCAATCTGTTATAAAAAGTATTGCAAATCTGTTTTTTTTTTTTACTTTTTACTAATGGTATTCCTATTTGTGCAAAGTTCTTCTGTGTGAATTCATTGGCTTGCTTGAGTTAAACCTGATAAAAAGTTTTTATGGATTTTCAACATACAAGCAATACACTCCTGGAAGCTAGCTGGTGATTGGTTACTGCACATATACAGTATGCCTCTTGTCATTGGCTTACGAGATGTGTTTATCTAGCTTTCAGCCTATTTACATCTTGAGACATGTATATACAGTATGTCTATGTTAGAGCCCATTGCCTGCCTTTAGTTTTTCTAACACCTGAGACTTCATATTTTTCAGCCCTTATAACATTTATTGAGCAATATTTTTTTTTAATGTAATGCATTTGTGACACTTTTAGTGTTTGGCAAAACAGTTAACCAGAAATCTAAGGACACATTATCCCGACGAGCGTTAACTTGAATTGCGCTCAAGAAATTGTGTTTACTTTCAACTTTTCGCTTGTGTATAATTGTTAGCGCTCCACTCATAATCTGGCCCTGTGTCTTTTTTAAAGTTATTGATATTGCATAAATTATTAATAATTATTATTATTCTAATCCTTTGTTATGCTGTATTATATGCTTTATTTATGCTGTTTATTTTTTGGTCTGTTATCTATCCAAAAAGGTTGTCTGTAATCTCGCTCATGACTCTTTCAATAAATACTTGAGGGTACAGCCTAGATATTCTCGATACCTCCGTTTTCTAGATGCATTTGTATTTATAGTGCTTCATCTATTAATATGGGAGGGTGACCTTAGCTTCTTGCCAGTATTAGAAGAGTAGGACTTAAAAATTCCTCCAGTGACGTATTTGAGTGTTTATTTTATCTCGGGTTTTCATTCTAAAAGCTTATTGATCGTTAATATGCATAATGATTTGAGGTTGAGGATGTTTAAAAGTTCTATTTAAAGAAAAAAATAATGATAAATAAATACAAAATACTGTAAGGGGTTATGAACTTTAAGATTTTTAACCAGTGAGGACTTTATTATGTGTTTTAGGCTTCAAAGAGCTTATTTTTGGTGCAAAATATTTATTGTAATTTGGTTAATGTTTTCTAAAATACGGTTTCTCCATAAAAAACCTCAGAACAAAAGTGTGGACTTGCATCTCATGCTTTTTATTTCACATCACAATGAAAATATATTTCTCATATTTTTTTCTTTTGCATAATTACCCTCCTCTGGGTTGGAGGGCGCCGGATGGATGAAGATAGAAGAGGCCGCATGGATGAAGACATGTTAGGTTTGTTTAAGTTTTTTTTGGGTGGGTTTTATTTTATAGAGTAGGGTCGGGGCAGGTAAAAGAATTAAATGCCCTTTTAAGGGCAATGCCCATACAAATGGGGAGCTTAGGTTTTTTTAGATAGGCTTTTTATTGGGGGGGGGGTTGGTTGGTTGGGTGGTGGGTTTTGTGGGTATTAGTATTTTTTTTACAGGTAAAAGAGCTGATTTCTTTGAGGGGGGGGCTTTTTATTTTGATAGGTCTATTAGATTAGGTGTAATTTGTTTTTATTTTTGATACTGTGTTTTTTTTTGTAACTTAGTGTTTGTTTGTTTTTGTAACTTAGCTATTATTTTTTTTTGTAACTTAGTAATTTGTAATAGTAGATTTAAATAATTTGAGTAGGGTTAGTTTTTTTTTAATATATTTAATATAGTTAATTTAATTGCTAGTTTAATGTAATTTTAGTATAATAGTTAGGGTAGGTTAATTAATAGTTTAATATAGTTAGCGGCTTGTTAGGTTTATTATTTTTATTATTATTATTCTTTAATTATAAAGCGCCGACAGATTCCGCAACACTGCCCATGGGTACATGGATAACAGTACAGTGGAGAAACAATACGATAAGACACAAACATTTTACAGACAAATACAGGGGCAATTGAGGGCCCTATTGCCGTGGGAATTTACAATCTAGACGGGTAGGAGGATTGGAAATAGGAGGTGGGGACTGCAGAGGTGAGAATGATATTAGTGAGGAAATAGAGGGCAACAGTTAGTTAAGTGAAGTTAATTTGTTGATAAGTTGGGTGATAAGCTTCCCTGAACAGAAGGTCTTTAGGGAACGTTTAAAGGTTTAGGGGTTAATAGCTTATATTAGTTTATGGCGATGTGGGGGGCTGGCGGTTTAGGGGTTAATAGGTTTAGTTAATGGTAGTGATGTGGGAGGCCAGAGGTTTAGGGGTTAATACGTTTATTTATGTGGCGGCGGGGTCCGGGAGCAGCGGGATAGGGGATAAACATTTTAGTATAGTGGCAGCGTTTAGTGATAGGGTATAAATAAAGTTGGTAAAAAGCCGAATAGCAGCGAGATCAATGACTGTTAGTTAACAACAGTCCGATGCTCATCGCCCCATACTTGGTGCGCGGAATTTTGCCGGCTTTTTATATAAATATGGAGAGTGTATTCAGTTCAGCAGCTGCGATGTTAGGCAATGTTAGGCGAGCGTATTGGTGCCGGCGATTGCAGCATAGTTGAGGCTTTGATAAATATCCCCCTATGTATAGCATTGCTATAAATATTGTTGCCAACACAGCTGTCAGGTGGCTAAATATGTTCACGCTTCTGAGCTGTCAGGTCTTGTCATTGGATATTTTTTTGTTTTAAGGGCTTAAAGTTTGCGTATGTAGGTTGTTAGAAAAAACCCCCAGCACATTGCGATCTATAGGGACTGTTTGTTCCCTGCACATATATATGTATAAGATTATACAAATATATATGTGCTAATATGTGTATGCGACTTACGCCCTTCGCTGCACTAGGTTCTCGTGACTATCTGCATGAGAACGAGGCTCCCATTTAACATTTTCAAACAATATCACACAAACATACACTATACCTACAATATTTTTCCTTTTCTTGGTTTTATAAATGCATTTAGTTATTTCACATAATACCTACATGGAATTCCTTTAAGGAAATCAGCAGCAACAAACCAAAATGAAGTATATGGTTATAATTGCACAACTAAAGGATAAATTAAAGGGACATATAACCCAATATATTTATCTCATGATTCAGATAAAGAATATAATTTCAGGCAAATTTCCATTTAACTTCTGGCATTAAATTTGCTTCATTCTCTTGGTATCCTTTGTTGAAGGAGCAGCAATGTGCTACTGGTACAAGCTAAACAAATCAGGTGAGCCAATGACTAGAGAAATATATGTGCAGCCATCAATTGGTATCTATCTCCCAGTAGTGCAAAGCTGCTCCTGAGCCTACCTAGGTATGCTTTTCAACAAAGTATACTAATAAAACAAAGCAAATATATAATAGAAATTCATTTTAAATATGTTTAAAATTGCATGCTCTATCTGAATCATGAAATATTTATTTTGGCTTTAGTGTCCCTTTAACTGTTCAACTAAAGGTAAGTAGGCAAGGCCGGATTGGTCTATCAGTATACCAGGAGATTTCCCGGTGGACTGCAACAGCTGGGACTGGAAAGCTATGAGGTGATTAATGCAGTTGGGTTGTAGGGTGCCAATATAACAACTATCTGGCACTTTTTTTAAAATACAAACTAAAATATTGGGGGAAAGAGTATCCTAGTAATCCCCTTTAAAAAAAAAAAAAAAAACGGGGCATGTTTATTCTACTGACTCAACAGAAACTAAGGCTGGTCTTCATATTTTTCCAGGGCCACTCTTTAACCCCAGTCTGGCCCTGTAAGTAGGTTCAATATTTAGTCTTCCCAGCAACTACTGTGTTTACAAACCAAACTACAGTAATTTGTAATGAATATAGTTAATTTACAAATGATCACATGCTTCCTTGTGGAAGATGCAATACTACTTAAGTGTATGTTGTGTTTCCTTGCAGTTCTTCTCATTCCTCAGGAACAGAGAGTTCCTTTTTTCACAGGTGGGATGTGGCAGGACGTACCTGTTAAGATATAGGTTTGTGAGAAGCAGTCTGTAAACACTGAGCCTCTCAGAAAAGAGATGGAGTTTACAGACAGATTTGCAGCATTTCTGACCTCAAGCCAGGAAACCCGAGCCCTTCAAAATGCCAAAGTGCTTTGGAGATTTAGAATAACAGACTGTGCTAAGAAGTTGAGCCGACATCTGGGAATTATCAGTGTGTTTTGATAAAGTGATGCATTAGTCCATCTATTGGAATCCATTTGAGACACAGTGTTTTATAAAGTAAAAAGTGTCTCTCACTACATTCAGCAAAGACAGGGATGGTATAATATCACACAATAATACATTGTAACCAGGCAAATGGCAAGAACACAGACACATTGCAAGACAGTAGTTTGAGAAGAGCCTTCTCTATTATTAAAATTACATTTAAGAAGTATTTTTTGTTTTACAAAAACATGTTATTTTGTGGGAAATCCAGCTTAGTTTATATTGAGAAACATTTTGTTTATGCATAAACAAATTAAATATATCTCTAAAGTGAACACATACTTCATTTATGCTTTGACAATGGAATAAACCATGTGACCCATATTGTTCACTGCATTTTAACCCTTCGACATAAATCTTTAGAAGACCTGGTCTTTTTCTTAAAGCCAAGGCTATGTATATCTGCATGTAGTCTATTAATCTCTTCTCTAGTTGCATTCTGCCCCTACAGTCCCCTGAGCCAAATGTGGAAGCTTTATTAAATTCACAATAAAAAAAAAACTCAATGAAACTTTGCTCTATGGGCGTTCACAGAAATTTTTCTAAAGGGGGGGGGGGGGGTTGGCAATAAATGAAATTTGCCAAGACAATATATATATATATATATATATATATATTCTTCTTTAAGCAGGGACTGCACTTACTGGATTCGGATAAAATAATTCTTATTTATTAAGTGGTAACATTTCGGGGTTCGCAGACCCCTTCCTCAGACCAAACAATGTGCAAATGGTAACAGTGAATCTTAAATATGCTAAGCCCCACCCATCAAACAGTTCAAAAAATTGCGCCAAAACTGTGTGTCCATGGCAGCATCACAGTTGCCTGGTTACAAATCTAAGTAAACATTAAATGCATAGTGAATTCCCATAACAAAATTAATCTAGTGAAAAATACATACAGTGCATAAATACCATTCAACTATTCATAACACCACGTATGTCACATTATAAGAATACATTGATTCTAAGTTATATATCCTCGCAGGTATTGCCTCATGTGAGTCACATTTGGATAAGACATCTAGTATAATATATACCAAGCAGATAAAAAAGCAGATAAAAAACATATTTATGTCTATTAATGTCTATTAATGTGTATTTTCTAGTGTAATACATCTGATATCTACATAACACTGTCATTATGGCAATTTAATTGTCTTATACGTCTTATCGTAGCTTTATGGACGCTGTTCAAACTGAATATGGTCAGAATTAATTAGTAAGTCTAAAAGAAATATATAGCCATTACATATATAGAGAAAATTCATACATATAGTGTCATAAGGTGGATATATTGCTAACATGATCATGTTATTGGGTAACTCCTTCCGTGTATGACTTTACATACGCTGCTAAGCAACAGCTGTCCAATCCGTAACTAATTTGAGTGCAATTTACAGGGCTGACGTATACGTCAATTCTGGTATAGCCCAAACACATGGCTAATTAGCATACTCTTGTGACGTATGCTTCACCAACGCTCCGTTTAGATTCAGCGGGGATAAAGAAAGTTGAGCATGTTAAGCCTCTATCATACATATATATGCCGATCTAGAGCATTATTCTAATGCATGTAATTAGAATTGATGGGGACAATATGTGATAGTGTAATATGCGATGTACCATTAATCCGCTGTCCACTTATTTAGTGCCTAATAATGTCCAATGATATCTCAGGGGAATAGATAAATAAATAAATATCTCCGGGGGGAGTATACAAATATCACTATAATATCCAATTCATGTCAGTATCTACTTATAGGACAAATCCTATACCTTTCTGTAAGCCAAAATGTATATAATCTGTTGGAGATACTATGTATATATCAGAAGGTGTCATAGATGTAATCGGTGGAAGATGATATCTTTAAAGAGTAAAGCAAAACAACAAGGTTTGATGATATGGAATATAGGCCCAAGGGTGGGAGAATCGTGGGAGAAGCCTCAGGGACATACTGATGCTCACTCATCCACAACACTGCTATCAAAAACAACAATGGCTAAAGACAAATAAAACTGGCTGTTTCAGATGTACTGGCTGTACAACATGCAGTGGGATGATTCCCTGCAAATCATTTAGACACCCACACACTACAAAGAAGTATACCATAAAACACTATATCACATGTACTACGAGTCATGTGATATATCTACTCAGTTGTTGCTGTGGCCAATTCTATATCGGCAAAATGACTGATAATGCCCGCCTACGGATGGCTATTCACAGATCTGCAATCCGTAGTGCACTGGATAAAGGTGCGTCGGACCAACCAGTAGCGAGACACTTCTTGCTTGCAAAGCTCAAAGTAACCGACTTACATTTTATCCTAATCGTTCCCCCCTTGAAACGGGGTGGTGATAGAGATAAAACTCTTCTGAAACTAGAATCCCGATGTATTTATCGACTTGGTACACTGCATCCTCATGGCCTGAACATGTCCAACGACTGGCACTGTTTCCTATGAACCCGGAGCTATGGTTGAGTACCACCAATTAACTTGGGGCATCATACCGGGGTGGACTCTATGCAGTAGTGGGGTCCTCATTGGGTTTGGCCCAGTAACTATCATAGAGTGTAAGCAGCATGAACTTGGACTGGCCTAAATGATTGAGACAGTAGTCTTAACTCCTGTTATTTGTCCAAATTCAGGCCATGATAAATTAGCCCCTATAGCTGTATTTATTAATTTATTTTGGGCTAAATTACAAGCCCGCAATTTAGTGCTTCCACTCCAACATAAACTTTGCTAGAAGTAATCTTTTTGCGTGCATGGGCTAGCCTGCATAATTTAAGTTGATAGTAAAAGTTTTGCACACGAATGAAATGCGACACGCACTAACTTCAGGACTTTGGATATTGTGATTGTGCTAATTCATTTGCCCTATAGACTACAAAGGTGACTTAAAAGGTGAGCATAGAAGAAACATTAGCATGCCACTTGTAAGCTAGCCCTTAGAGTTTTGCTTATTTGATTTCTTGTATTATACAGTTATAAAAAAACTAAACACAAAAGTTTCAGGAAAAAAAACCAGAAAGTGTTAACTCAGATTGCCATAATTGTTTGTTGCATTTAAAAAGGTGGTTTGAGTGGATAAATAAATATATATATAATATGGAAGCCATGATGCAGAGTTTAAGATCACTGGCACAGTGTACTCCTTCCCCCCATTCCCAGTTGTGCAGAGAATCTTATCAAAGCACTGCAAAGGGCTTTAACATAGAGATACATATCGTACTTATAAATGTCTAAATATGTATATTTATATATGTTTATATGTGTATGCATATGTATTTATGTATTTAAATGTGTATATATGTATTTACAAAGTTCAAAAGAAAGTTACCAGTAAAAGTCTTTCAAAGTCCCAGTGTCCTGGACAATGTTCAAAGTAATATAGAGTCCCCTGAACCTAGCAAATCCTCCCAATAACAAACGGTGTACTTTCCACTCTAGGAGCATGCACTTTACCGTCTCTCGTCCGGTCTTGCTGCCAAGGCACAGTGGGTTCCCATTTCCTCCATGGACACGATCCAGGCATGTTATACCCCTTGCCTTCTTGGCTCTCCGGCGTCTGACTGTGGATTTTGCTGTCCATTGCTCACTGGCGTGCAGGCGCTCAGAATAACTTCATGGTTTTAGGTTACAGCAGTCACACATAGAGTAGGAGCAGAACCCGCTAGATATAGGTAAGTGTATAATGAAGAAGAGGTTCACTCCTTAAAACTCGATTTTATTTGTTCGGTTTAAAACAGCTTAAAACAGCTTTACAGGAAGAAAACCATAATCGTGTACAGCGTAGAACACGGGCTTACGCGTTTCGGCAGATTGCCATAGTCATAGCTATACAGTGCATAGTTTGAAATATCTTTAAAAAGGCAGTAAGAAAATCTCATTGGCTGATACATTTAATTGATACATTGTAAAAACGCCTACACAATTCACTCTTAATGTGTCTGTGAGGCAAGACGATAGATACTCAAATCCATTTTAGATACTCTTACATAAATATATGAATAAACAGAAATATAAGCAAAATCTGTATAAATAAACTTTAAATGTTTGAGAGGCATACTTGAATGATAGTCAAAGCAGGTAGAGGATATTGTAACAAGAAGAATTTGGTAACAATAATTCACATATAAACACTAATCAACTTGGAGCATTGTTTTGTTTTAATAGTTACAAGTACTATTAATAAGGACACAGTAGTATTGTAGAAGAAGCACAAGAATATGCACAACATTGTTTGTTGCATTAATGGTTACGTCTGGGGAATAGTATAATATAACATTACTGTGTCAGTATTAAAAGTAGATAGACTTATATTGGTGAATGAATCACACTTTTCTCAATCTTATATCCATAGACAACACACCATATGATCCAAAATATATATGTACATGTACAAAATGTGTTTAATGTGAACCCATTTTGCTTAAAACTATGTTGTGTATATAAATAAAACTACGTTGTGTATATAAGTAAAGTATGAGATCCAAATATGTCCAAATATCAAAATATCATTCCCAGTAGTTTATCATATTGTATCTGGAATTTAAAAGGGAAGTCTGGTGTTTAGTCTGAAAATCCAGTAAATCTGACGTTTAGCCAGCATCTGGTCTAAATTGCCCCCTCTATTGGGCACTACTATCTTTTCTATGGCTAACCACTTGAAATATTTTAGACTGCCTCTATGTTTCTGAACAAAATGTTGTACCAGGGGAGTGGATGACTTTCCTATATTTATAGTGGATAAATGTTCCTGTATCCTTGATCTCATGTCTCTAGACGTGAGACCAATGTACTGTAATCTACAAGAGGTGCAGTTAATGACATATATCACATTGGTAGTAGTGCAATTAAGACAAGGGGGCCTATTTATTATGTGTCTGTCTGACATCGCTAAATGCGAAGAGCAATATGCTCTCCGCATTCAGCATTGCACCAGCAGCTCTTGTGAACTGCTGGTGCAACACTGCCCCCTGCAGATTTGCGGCTAATTGGCCACTAGCAGGGGGGTGCCAATCAACCCAATCGTATTTAATCGGGTTGAATTGGGGCGATGTCTGTCCGCCTCCTCAGAGCAGGCGACAGGTTATGAAGCAGCGGTCTTTACAAACACAAGCCCTCAAGCTCCATACGGAGCTTGATAGATAGGCCCCAAAGGATTCACCACTAAAGGCTGATTCAAACTTTTAGTCACCTGAACATAATCACAGGGTTTGCATCGCCTATGACCACACCTGTACATTCCTGTATGTCTCAGCCAAGAACTAGCTGTTCCTGGTTTGTTTTTTAGTTGTGATGGGGCCAGAATGGACCCTAAAGTACAACATTTTTTTGTACGAGCAGCGAATACCCTTTTTGACTACATTGACCAGTTTGTCGTCTGCTGCCAATATAGAAAAATGTTTTTTCACTATATTACAGACTTTATGATATTGAGCACTATATTCAGTGATGAAGTGAACCCCCTCAAACTTATCTCGTGCTACCAATCTATCTTGCAGGAGTTGTTCTCTGGGAGTGGACTCAACTGATGTTCTGGCCCTAGTGATATCATGTAAGGGATATTCCCTTTCTATAAGTCTTTTAGTCAACTCATTGCTTTCCTGAGCAAAATCTTCTCTTTTAGTACAATTACGATGCAATCTGGTGAACTGTCCCTTGGCCACCGCATGTCGTATATGCTTAGGATGGCAACTATTGGCGTGCAACAGAGTGTTGCCAGTGATTGGTTTCTGATACACTCAAGAGCTAACTTTTTGACCAATAACCCCCATCAATGTTACATCTAGAAAGTTGATCTGGAGCGGATTGCTTTCATGGTTGAAACGGAAACCAATATCATTAACATTGAGCCCATCAATAAATTCTTGCATCTGAAACTGAGTCCCTTCCCACACCAAAAACAGGTAATCTATGAACTTCTTTTATAGTTTGATATGCTTTTTAAGGGGATTTCCAACTCCAAAGATGCTCCCAGCATCCTAGATATAAATTTGCATAAGATGGGGCAAACTTCGCTCCCATCACTGTGCCACATGTTTGGAGGTAGAAATCCCCCACAAATTTGATAAAGTTGTGGGTGAGAAGGAACAAGGTGAACCTAATAATGTACTCTTGAAATGGTGGTGTGAAATCTCTAAAGTTACTGAGAAAGAAAGCAATAGCTTCATCACCTTTTGTGTGGGGTATGGAGGAATAAAGAGAAACAGCATCAATAGTGAGCCATGTATATCCTGTTCTCCACTCAAATTGTTCTGTGATATTCAATAAGTGTTTGGTATCTCTAATATAGGATGCTAATGTCACTATCAAAGGTTGGAGGATAGAGTCGATACATTGCGAGAGATGCTCTAGGAGAGAATCTATCCCACTCACAATGGGTCGACCCTGCACATTCTCAAGAGTTTTATGTGCCTTTGGAAGGTGGTGGAACCATGGTGTTTTGGGAAATTTTACATCCAAATACTCGACAGTGTGTTTGTCAATAAAACCATGTTCCAATCCATCGTCCAAAGTTTTTTTAATTCACATTTATAACTACTTGTCGGGTCTCAATTTAAGATCAGATAATCATGTGTGTTCTGTAACTGTCACAATGCTTCTGACACATATTTACTTTTATCCATGACCACTACTGACCCTCCCTGTCTTATGACTAACTTTTCATTCTCTTCCAGTGATTTGAGAGCTAATCTCAATGGACTAGTAAGATTAGGATGCGTTGCACCCTTGTCATTCCTGAGAGATATTAGATCACTCTCTATTCTTTGTTGAAAAGTTTCAAGGATATTACCCCTGCTCTAAATAGGATAAAACCTAGATTTGTGTTTCAGGGTTACTCCTCTGTTAACTGTACCTAACTGAGTATTAGATTCTGATGCTAACATCTGTAAGGAAACCAAATCACAAGATTCCTCAAAATTATCAAAATCTGGAGTAGTGGTAGTGGGATTTGTCTGTGTTGCATAATCCATACTTGCTCTTTCATTATTAAAATACTTCCTTAATGCAAGATTTCTGATAAGGTGATTTACATCAATTAACGTTTGAAAGATACTAAAATTGGTGGAGGGCACAAAGCCTAACCCAAAGCTAAGTACCTGATACTGTTCAGATGTAAGTTGGACAGATGATAAATTAATGACATTACTCCTCATTTGTATTTGCTCTGTGGCCTCCCCCCCTGAGTTGATATCTCCCTTGATTGTTGTTGGTAGATTGTGTTACTCCCACTTTGTCCTGATCCAACGGAAAAAGCCTGTTCTAAATCTGACTGATTCTATCAGCCAATCGGAATTATGGTAGGAAAATTCTGATTGGCTGATGGAATCAGCCAATCAGATTGAGCTCGCATTCTATTGGCTGTTCCGATCAGCCAATAGAATGTGAGCTCAATCTGATTGGCTGATTGGATCAGCCAATCAGATTGAACTTGAATCTGATTGGCTGATTCCATCAGCCAATCAGAATTTTCCTACCTTAATTCCGATTGGCTGATAGAATCCTATCAGCCAATCGGAATTCGAGAGACGCCATCTTGGATGACGTCATTTAAAGGAACCGTCATTCGTCAGGAAGTCGTCGGGCAGGATGGATGTTCCGCGTCAGCGGGATGAAGATGGATCTGGAAGAAAGAAGATTGAAGATGCCGATTGATAGAAGACTTCAGCCCGATGATGGACCTATTCAGCCGCCGCTTGGATCAAGACTTCAGCCCGATGATGGACCTCTTCAGCCCAATGATGGATCTCTTCAGCCCCCGCTTGGGCTTGGATGAAGACTTCGGAGCTTCCTCTGGACCGATCGGTGATACCCGGCGTGGTGAAGACAAGGTAGGAAGATCTTCAGGGGCTTAGTGTTAGGTTTATTTAAAGGGGGTTTGGGTTAGATTAGGGGTATGTGGGTGGTGGGTTGTAATGTTGGGGGGGTATTGTATGTTTTTTTTTACAGGCAAAAGAGCAGAATTCTTTGGGGCATGCCCCGCAAAAGGCCCTTTTAAGGGTTGGTAAGGTAAAAGAGCTTTTCTATTTGTATTTTAGAATAGGGTAGGGCATTTTTTTATTTTGGGGGGCTTTGTTATTTTATTAGGGGGCTTAGAGTAGGTGTAATTAGCTTAAAATTGTTGTAATATTTTTATAATGTTTGTAAATATTATTTATTTTTTTTAACTTAGTTCTTTTTTTATTTTTTGTATCTTAGTTCTTTTTTTTATTTTTTGTACTTTAGTTAGTGTATTTATTTGTATTTAATTTATTTATTGATAGTGTAGTGTTAGGTTTAATTGTAGATAATTGTAGGTAGTTTATTTAATTAATTTATTGATAGTGTAGTGTTAGGTTTAATTGTAACTTAGGTTAGGATTTATTTTACAGGTAATTTTGTAATTATTTTAACTAGGTAGCTATTAAATAGTTAATAACTATTTAATAGCTATTGTACCTGGTTAAAATAAATACAAAGTTGCCTGTAAAATAAATATAAATCCTAAAATAGCTACAATATAATTATAATTTATATTGTAGCTATATTAGGGTTTATTTTACAGGTAAGTATTTAGCTTTAAATAGGATTAATTTATTTAATAAGAGTTAATTTATTTCGTTAGATAATAATTATATTTAACTTAGGGGGGTATTAGTGTTAGGGTTAGACTTAGCTTCAGGGGTTAATAAATTTATTAGAGCAGCGGTGAGGTCCGGTCGGCAGATTAGGGGTTAATACTTGAAGTTAGGTGTCGGTGATGTTAGGGAGGGCAGATTAGGGGTTAATACTATTTATTATAGGGTTAGTGAGGCGGGAGTGAGGCGGATTAGGGGTTAATAACTTTATTATAGTAGCGGTGAGTTCCGGTCGGCAGATTAGGGGTTAATAATTGTAGGTTGGTGGCGGCGACGTTGGGGGCGGCAGATTAGGGGTTAATAAATATTATGTAGGTGTTGGCGGTGTTCGGGGCAGCAGATTAGGGGTACATAGGGATAACGTAGGTTGCGGTGGAGTGCGGTCGGCAGATTATGGGTTAAAATTTTTTATTAGGGTGGCGGCGATGTGGGGGGGCCTCGGTTTAGGGGTACATAGGTAGTTTATGGGTGTTAGTGTACTTTAAAGCACAGTAGTTAAGAGCTTTATGAACCGGCGTTAGCCCATAAAGCTCTTAACTCCTGGCTTTTTGCTGCGGCTTGAGTCTTGTCATTAGATTTCTAACGCTCACTTCAGCCAAGACTCTCAATACCGGCGTTAGAAAGATCCCATTGAAAAGATAGGAATGGCGTAGGGGGATCTGCGGGATGGAAAAGTAGCGGCTGCAAAGTGAGCGTTAGACTCTTTCCTGACTGACTCTAAATACCAGCGGGCGGCCAAAACCAGCGTTAGGAGCCCCTAACGCTGGTTTTGACGGCTAACGCCAAACTCTAAATCTAGGAGTAAGATAGCTACAATATAACTAATAATTACATTGTAGCTAGCTTAGGGTTTATTTTTATTTTACAGGCAACTTTGTATTTATTTTAACTAGGTACAATAGCTATTAAATAGTTAATAACTATTTAATAGCTACCTAGTTAAAATAATTACAAAATTACATGTAAAATAAATCCTAACCTAAGTTACAAATACACCTAACACTACACAATCAATAAATTAATTAAATAAATTAAATGCAATGATCTAAATTAAAATACAATTAAATAAACTAAACTATATTACAAAAACAAACACTAAATTACAAAAAATAAAAAAAATATTACAAGAAGTTTAATCTAATTACACCTAATCTAAGCCCCCTAATAAAATAAAAAAGCCCCCCAAAATAATAAAATTCCCTTCCCTAAACTAAATTACAAATAGCCCTTAAAATGGCCTTTTGCGGGGCATTGCCCCAAAGTAATCAGCTCTTTTACCAGCCCTTATAAGGGCTTTTTGCGGGGCATTGCCCCAAAGTAATCAGCTCTTTTACCTGTAAAAAAAATAAATACAATCCCCCCCAACATTACAACCCACCACCCACACACCCCTACTCGAAAACCCACCCGATCCCCCCTTAAAAAAACCTAAAACTACCCCATTGAAGATCACCCTACCTTGAGCCGTCTTCACCCAGCCGGGCCGAACTCTTCATCTGATCCGGGCACAAGTGGTCCTCCAGCCGGGCAGAAGTCTTCATCCAATCAGGGCAGAAGAGGTCCTCCATCCAGCAGAAGTCTTCATCCAAGCGGCATCTTCTATCTTCATCCTTCCGGCGATGAGCGGCTCCATCTTGAAGACCTCCGGCGCGTGGCACTGGGCAAGTGGGCACAGTATACGCAGTGAGCCTGACACAAAAAAGCAGACTGATGTTTCACAGTCCAAAAAGTTTTTATTATTTTAAATGTACACTTACACAACTATTAAACAAGATATGAGTGGTGGCACTGGGCAAGTGGGCACAGTATACGCTGTGAGCCGGACACAAAAAAGCAGACTGATGTTTCACAGTCCTAAAAGTTTTTATTTTTTTAAATGTACACTTACACTACTATTAAACAAGATATGAGTGGTGGCACTGGGCAAGTGGGAAAAGTATACGCTGTGAGCCTGACACAAAAAAGCAGACTGATGTTTCACAGTCCAAAACGTTTTTATTTTTTTAAATGTACACTTACACTACTATTAAACAAGATATGAGTGGTGGCACTGGGCACGTGGGCCCAGTATAAGCTGTGAGCCTGAAACAAAAAAGCAGACTGATGTTTCACAGTCCAAAAAGTTTTTTTTGTTTATAAATGTACACTTACACTACTATTAAACAAGATATGAGTGGTGGCACTGGGCAAGTGGGCCCAGTATAAGCTGTGAGCCTGACATAAAAAAGCAGACTGATGTTTCACAGTCCAAAAAGTTTTTTGTTTTTAAATTTACACTACTGTTACACTAGATATGAGTGGTGGCACTGGGCAAGTGGGCACAGTATACACTGTGAGCCTGGCACACACGCTGGCAGGCAGGCAACTGCAATTAGATTACACTAGCAGACTGATGTTTCACAGTCGAAAACGTTTTTTTTTTAAAAATTTACACTACTGTTACATCAGATATGAGTGGTGGCACTGGGCAAGTGGGCCTGGCACACACGCTGGCAGGCAGGCAACTGCAATTAGATTACACTAGCAGACTGATGTTTCACAATCAAAAAAGTTTTTTTCTTTAAATTTACACTATTGTTACACCAGATATGAGTGGTGGCACTGGGCAAGTGGGCCTGGCACACACGCTGGCAGGCAGGCAACTGCAATTAGATTACACTAGCAGACTGATGTTTCACAATCAAAAAAGTTTTTTTCTTTAAATTTACACTATTGTTACACCAGATATGAGTGGTGGCACTGGGCAAGTGGGTCTGGCACACAAGCTGGCAGGCAGGCAACTGCAAATAGATTACACTAGCAGACTGATGTTTCACAGTCAAAAAAGTTTTGTTTTTTTAAATTTACACTACTGTTACACCAGATATGAGTGGTGGCACTGGGCAAGTGGGCCTGGCACACACGCTGGCAGGCAGGCAACTGCAATTAGATTACACTAGCAGACTGATGTTTCACATTCAAAAAAGTTTTTTTTTTAAATTTACACTACTGTTACACCAGATATGAGTGGTGGCACTGGGCAAGTGGGTCTGGCACACACGCTGGCAGGCAGGCAGGCAACTGCAATTAAATTACTCTAGCAGACTGATGTTTCACAGTCAAAAAGTTATTTTTTTTTAAATTTACACTACTGTTACACCAGATATGAGTGGTGGCACTGGGCAAGTGGGCCTGGCATACATGCTGGCAGGCAGGCAACTGCAATTAGATTACACTAGCAGACTGATGTTTCACAGTCAAAAAAGTTTTGTTTTTTTAAATTTACACTACTGTTACACCAGATATGAGTGGTGGCACTGGGCAAGTGGGCCTGGCACACATGCTGGCAGGCAGCCAACTGCAATTAGATTACACTAGCAGACTGATGTTTCACAGTCAAAAAAGTTTTTTTTTTTTAAATTTACACTACTGTTACACCAGATATAAGTGGTGGCACTGGGCAAGTGGGCCTGGCACACATGCTGGCAGGCAGCCAACTGCAATTAGATTACACTAGCAGACTGATGTTTCACAGTCAAAAAAGTTTTTTTTTTTAAATTTACACTACTGTTACACCAGATATGAGTGGTGGCACTGGGCAAGTGGGCCTGGCACACATGCTGGCAGGCAGGCAACTGCAATTAGATTACACTAGCAGACTGATGTTTCACAGTCAAAAAAGTTTTTTTTTTTTTAAATTTACACTACTGTTACACCAGATATGAGTGGTGGCACTGGGCAAGTGGCAGACTGATGTTTTACAGTCAAAAAAGTTTTGTTTTTTTAAATTTACACTACTGTTACACCAGATATGAGTGGTGGCACTGGGCAAGTGGGCCTGGCACACATGCTGGCAGGCAGCCAACTGCAATTAGATTACACTAGCAGACTGATGTTTCACAGTCAAAAAAGTTTTTTTTTTTTAAATTTACACTACTGTTACACCAGATATGAGTGGTGGCACTGGGCAAGTGGGCCTGGCACACATGCTGGCAGGCAGCCAACTGCAATTAGATTACACTAGCAGACTGATGTTTCACAGTCAAAAAAGTTTTTTTTTTTTAAATTTACACTACTGTTACACCAGATATGAGTGGTGGCACTGGGCAAGTGGGCCTGGCACACATGCTGGCAGGCAGGCAACTGCAATTAGATTACACTAGCAGACTGATGTTTCACAGTCAAAAAAGTTTTTTTTTTTTAAATTTACACTACTGTTACACCAGATATGAGTGGTGGCACTGGGCAAGTGGGCCTGGCAGGCAGGCAACTGCAATTAGATCACACAGGGGAAAAAAAAAAAATGATGTTCTAGCCCTAAAAAGGGCTTTTTGGGTTGCTGTCCTCACAGCAGAGATCAGATGAGTCCTTCAGGACTGTAGTGGACACTGAATACACTAGCCTAGATATCAATTTCCCTATTAAATCACCAGCAGCTACACTGTCCCTCCTCTCACTAACAATGCAGCTTCTGAATGAATCTAAAATGACTGCTGTCCATGAGCTGGGAGGGTCTGGGAGGGAGGGTCTGCTGTTGATTGGCTGGAATGTGTCTGCAGACTGTGAGATACAGGGTCAAAGTTTACTCAATGATGACGAATAGGGGGCGGATCAAACATCGCATATTTTCGCCCGCCGCGGCGAGCGCGAACATGCTATGTTCGCCGGGAACTATTCGCCGGTGAACTATTCACGACATCACTATTTATGAATACATAGAACATATTTTTGTATGTGAAAAACATTAGAATGGTAAATATTAATATTTTTGTCAGTTTAACGCACTTGGGTTTGCGCACGATTAGGGTTTTAGCTTTTTTCCTCTTTTTTTTCCCTCCATTGATTCTTTGGGGGAATATATTATCACGTATGCAATAGTCTGAGTTTGGATTTCTACATGCGTTGGGTTAGCTCGCAAGCTAAACCTTTTTACTTTCAACTTGTAATATGAGCGTTACCTCTATTTTTAATAAATCTAAATAAAATTACTATAATTAAATAAATTATTCCTATTTAAAACTAAATACTTACCTATAAAATAAACCCTAAGCTAGCTACAATATAACTAATACTTACATTGTAGTTATTTTAGGATTTATTTTATATTTTACAAGCAACTTTGTATTAATTACCTAAACTACCTACAATTAAATACAATTAAATTAAATAAAATAAATTATGAAAAAAACAAACACTAAATTACAGAAAATAAAAAAGAAATTATAATATTTTAAACTAATTACACCTAATCTACAAAAAAGTGAGCGGGCGCCCTATTAATTAAATAAGTGAGAGAAATAAACACTGGAGACTAGCGGCTAGATTTAGAGTTCTGCGGCCAAAGGGGTGCGTTAGCTACGCATGCTTTTTTTCCCCCGCACCTTTTAATACCGCTGGTATTTAGAGTTCACAGAACGGCTGCGTTAGGCTCCAAAAAGGGAGTGTAGAGCATATTTAATGCCACTGCAACTCTCGATACCAGCGGTGCTTACGGATGCGGCCAGCTTCAAAAACGTGCTCGTGCACGATTCCCCCATAGAAAACAATGGGGCAGTTTTAGCTGAAAAAAAACCTAACACCTGCAAAAAAAGCAGCGTTCAGCTCCTAACACAGCCCCATTGTTTTCTATGGGGAAACACTTCCTACGTCTGCACCTAACACTCTAACATGAACCCCAAGTCTAAACACCCCTAACCTTACACTTATTAACAGGGCAGATTAGGGGTTAATACTATTTATTATAGGGTTATTGAGGCGGGAGTGAGGTGGATTAGGGTTTAATAACTTTATTATAGTAGCGGTGCGGTCCGCTCGGCAGATTAGGGGTTAATAAGTGTAGGTAGGTGGCGGCGACGTTGGGGGGGCAGATTAGGGGTTAATAAATATAGGTGTCGGCGGTATTAGGGGCAGCAGATTAGGGGTACATAGGGATAACTTAGCTGGCGGCGGTGTACGGAGCGGCAGATTAGGGGTTAAAAAATTTAATAGAGTAGCGGCCATGTGGGGGGACTTCGGTTTAGAGGTACATAGGTAGTTTATGGGTGTTAGTGTACTTTAGAGCACAGTAGTTAAGAGCTTTATAAACCGGCGTTAGCCCAGAAAGCTCTTAACTCCTGTTTTTTTCTGCGGCTGGAGTTTTGTCGTTAGATTTCTAACGCTCACTTCAGCCACGACTCTAAATACCGGCGTTAGAAAGATCCCATTGAAAAGATAGGATACGCAAATGGCGTAGGGGGATCTGCGGTATGGAAAAGTCGCGGCTGTAAAGTGAGCGTTAGACCCTTTCCTGACTGACTCCAAATACCAGAGGGCGGTAAAAACCAGCGTTAGGAGCCTCTAACGCTGGTTTTGACGGCTACTGCCCAACTCTAAATCTAGCCGTAAGTCTTCTAATGTGTCGGAAAATATGATATAAAAGAGGATAAAAGTGAATATGTGAATATAAACAATAATTACAAGTAGTGTCAATTGTAAATGACAAAATAAATCACATAATAGAAAAAACTAGTGATACTAGTGATCAACATCAATTAAAAATCCATATATATATATATATATATATATATATATATATACATATATATATCAAAAATACAGAAATACAAAATTACAAAAAAAGTCGTTATACAGTTATAATGTGAAACAATTGAATATTATAAGTGTGTATCATTGCCTAAGATGGACAAAAAAGAGGCAATAGAATTATTGTAAAGTCTCTGGAGAGGAGATTAGGCAGCTATCTGTGAAGATCCAGGCCAGGATCCAGGAACAGCAATCTATAGAGAAAAAAGAAAACAGAAGCGCCACATGGCCCAATATTGTTTGGTCCAAAGCTTGTAGATCTTGAAAAAAGAAGAAACAAACTCACATTTAGAAGAGCACCTCAATTAGTGCTATATGGGCAGTCTGGGATCTATTCGGTCACCCAGAAGACCAACTTCCTGCACAGGAACTGATGTCTATGTTCACAGAGAAGAGACACAAGTGCCTATATGGCCTAGTATTGTTGGTACAAGTTGACAGAATCAAATAATGATAAGAGTGGTACTCACAATGTATAAAGCACCTCTTTTGATGCTATGGGAGCATGAAGGGATCAATTCAGTCACCCAACAGACTTGTAGCAAGGCATCCGGGTAGGTTCAGTGGTTCAGAGGATCCCAGAGTAGTCCAAATGGTGAATATCCTCAGATAAAAAGGCAGAATAATCCCAAAGAAAAAGCAGCAAGTGTTCAAATGCTAAAACTGACTTTATTAAAAATTATAAAATTACAGGCAATGCGTTTCTCAGCCAATGGCTGTTTCATCAGGCTTCATCTTTCATTTTTTTTTTTCTCTATTTTTTTTCTCTATAGATTACACCTAATCTAATCCCCCTAATAAAATAAAAAAGCCCCCCAAAATAATAAAATACCCTACCCTACACTAAATTACAAATAGCCCTTATAAGGGCCTTTTGCGGGGCATTGCCCCAAAGTAATTAGCTCTTTTACCAGCCTTTAAAAGTGCTTTTTGCAGGGCATTGCCCCAAAGTAATCAGCTCTTTTACCTGTAAAAAAAAGAATACAATACCCCCCCAACATTACAACCCACCACCCACACACCCCTACTCTAAAACCCACCCGATCCCCCCTTAAAAAAACCTAACACTACCCCATTGAAGATCACCCTACCTTGAGCCGTCTTCACCCAGCCGGGTACCAATGGTCATCCGATGGGGCATAAGAGGACATCCGGACCGGCAGAAGTCTTTATCCTATCCGGGCAGAAGAGGACATCCAGACCGGCAGACATCTTCATCCAAGCGGCATCTTCTATCTTCATCCATCCGACCAGGAACGGCTCCATCTTGAAGACCTCCGGTGTGGAACATCGTTCTAGTCCGACGACTACCCGATGAATGGCTGGTCCTTTAAATGACGTCATTCAAGATGGCGTCCCTTGAATTCCGATTGGCTGATAGGATTCTATCAGCCAATCGTAATTAAGGTAGGAAAAATCCAATTGGTTGATTTAATCAGCCAATTGGATTGAAGTTCAATCCGATTGGCTGATTGGATCAGCCAATAGAATGAAAGGTCAATTCTTTTGGCTGATCCAATCAGCCAATCGGATTGAACTTCAATCCGATTGGCTGATTAAATCAACCAATCGGATTTTTCCTACCTTAACTCCGATTGGCTGATAGAATCCTATCAGCCAATCAGAATTCAAGGGACACCATCTTGGATGACATAATTTAAAGGACCAGCCATTCGTCGGGTAGTCGTTGGCCTAGAAGGATGTTCCGCGCTGGAGGTCTTCAAGATGGAGCCGTTCCTCTTTAGATGGATGAAGATAGAAGATGCCGCTTGGATGAAGATGTCTGCCGGTCTGGATGTCCTCTTCTGCCCGGATAGGATGAAGACTTCTGCCGGTCCGGATGTCCTCTTATGCCCCATTGGATGACCATTGGTGCCCGGCTGGGTGAAGACGGCTCAAGGTAGGGTGATATTCAATGGGGTAGTGTTAGGTTTTTTTAAGGGGGGATTGGGTGGGTTTTAGAGTAGGGGTGTGTGGGTGGTGGGCTTTAATGTTGGGGGGGTATTGTATTCTTTTTTTTACAGGTAAAAGAGCTGATTACTTTGGGGCAATGCCCCACAAAAGGCCCTTTTAAGGGCTGGTAAAAGAGCTGATTACTTTGGGGCCCTTTAAAGGGCTATTTGTAATTTAGTGTAGTGTATTTTATTAGGGGGATTAGATTAGGTGTAATTATTTTAAAATATTGTTATTTCTTTTTTACTTTTTGTAATTTAGTGTTTGTTTTTTGTCGTAATTTAGTTTAATTTAATTGTATTTAATTGTAGGTAGTTTAGGTAATTAATTTAATTATAGATTAGTGTTAGGTGTAATTGTAACTTAGGTTAGGTTTTATTTTACAGATACTTTTGTATTTATTTTAGCTAGGAAGCTATTAAATAGTTAATAACTATTTAATAACTATTGTACCTAGTTAAAATAAATTCAAAGTTGCCTGTAAAATAAGAATAAATCCTAAAATAGCTACAATGTAACTATTAGTTATATTGTAGCTATATTAGGGTTTATTTTATAGGTAATATTTAGTTTTAAATAGGAATAATTTATTTAATTATAGTAATTTTATTTAGATTTATTAAAAATAGATTAATGTTAGGGGGGTGTTAGGGTTAGACTTAGGTTTAGGGGTTAATACATTTAATATAGTAGCGGCGACGTTAGGGGCGGCAGATTAGGGGTTAATAATTATAGGTAGGTGGCGGCGATGTTAGGGACGGCAGATTAGGGGTTAATAATACATTTTATAGTGTTTGCGAGGCGGGAGTGCGGCGATTTAGGGGTTAATACATTTATTATATTGGCGGCGATGTCCGGTCGGCAGATTAGGGGTTAAATAATTTTATTATAGTGTTTGCAATGTGGGGGGGCCTCGGTTTAGGGGTTAATAGGTAGTTTATGGGTGTTAGTGTACTTTTTAGCACTTTAGTTAAGAGCTTTATGTTCCGGCGTTAGCCCATAAAACTCTTAACTACTGACTTTTATATGCGGTAGGAGTCTTGGAGGTAGAGGCTGTACCGCTCACTTCTTCCAAGACTTGTAATACCAGCGTTAGGAAAATCCCATTAAAAAGATAGGATACGCAATTGAGGGGATTTGCGGTATGGAAAAGTCGCAGAAGAAAAGTGAGCGGTACACCTGTACCTGCCAGACTCGTAATACCAGCGGGCGTTAAAAAGCAGCGTTAGGACCCCTTAACGCTGCTTTTTAAGGCTAATGCCAAACTCGTAATCTAGCCGTATGTTTTTTTTATTTTAAAATATATATTTATATATATATATATATATATATATATCTGTATATATAATATGTCTAAAATACATCTATATATATTCATATACTGTAGATGTATAGGTACAGATATATATATATATATGTATACAGCCATAACAGTTAATCCCACATGGAGAATAAATATGCTGCACTCGCCGGTCTTCAAAAACAGGTTCAAGTCTTTAATGATTCCTTACATCAATGTCAGCTTTATAAAATGTAGTCCCAAACGTTTCGGTACCGACCGGTACCTTTCTCAATGGGTAGAGAAAAAAGCTGTACATTCAACCCTTTTGGGGTCTACCGACTTGAGGGTTGAATGTACAACTGGACTACAATGTATTCCTATAGTGATGCTGCTATGATTGGTCGATCTAGGTAGCCTCTGATATTTGGAAAAGTGTTGACTTTGATTCTAAGTGACATTTACAACACAGGGATGTATATTCCCTTAAGTCGCGGAGTAGATGATCAGTAAGTGTGTTGCTGCCTGCACTATAAATTTCTACCATACTACAATATGCTCTGAAGCACATAGATTATATATATTGTAAGATTTCTCAAAGAAGATATTGGTAGAAGTGGTGCTATCTACACCAGCATTCTATACAATGATGTTTTTAAAAAGAATTGTAACATATAAGATCCATCTAACGACAGAATTGTTAAGAGCGACTCTTGTGTTGTCTAACACTTTTAATAATAAAAATTGTGCAGCGTGCTGGATTGTATCTATAATCTAGACATACTGATGCTCTATATTTGTTTTTAAATGTAAGTAGTTAAAAGGGACTTCCTGATGCTGACGAGGTGGTGCCGAGCACGATCGTTGTGTTGTTAGAGTGACGTATGGATATTATCGTTACCGGTAGGCACGGCTATGCTAAGTAGCCATGCGCTTGTCTGAACACTGGCGTAAAAGTGATGACGCGTGCTGTGGGCTGTACCTTGTGAGCACCGGAAGTCTCGTCCGCACTGAGGGGTATATTAGGTGAGTGGGTATGTGGGTTCTATAGAGGTTATCAGGACACAGGCTTTTTTCTCTACCCATTGAGAAAGGTACCGGTCGGTACCGAAACGTTTGGGACTACATTTTATAAAGCTGACATTGATGTAAGGAATCATTAAAGACTTGAACCTGTTTTTGAAGACCGGCGAGTGCAGCGTATTTATTCTCCATGTGGGATTAACTGTTTTGGCTGTGTGTATATATATATATATATATATATATATATATATATATATATATATATATACAGATGGCCCTCATTTTATAACGGTTCAATTTACACCGTTTCAGAATAACAACCTTTTTTTCCAGTCATGTGACTGCTATTGAAAAGCATTGAGAAGCAGTGCATTTATTAAAATAGCCAGTAGGTGGAGCTGTCCGCTTGTGTTGCAGCAAAGCCAAGCAAGCTGAAATTAATCCGTTTAACCAGACCTGAGCTATCGAGCAGATTTCAAAGGAACAAGATCTTCCTGTCTATAAATCAGTCCAGATTGGAATGCATAGAAATATCTGTTTGCTGAAAAATGCAAGTGAAGTCTGTGTTGTGTGATTATTTTATTAGGTTTATAATGCTGTTTAGCAAATGTTTTTGTTCATTTAACTTAGTTTAATTATATATTCTGTGTTGTGTGATTATTTTATTAGGTTTATAATGGTGTTTAGCATTTAAAGTCTTCATTTCAAAGCTTTAAAAATAATGTATTAGGTGTTACTTATGACAATTTTGAGAGGGGCCTGGAACCTATCTCCCTCACTTCCCATTGACTTACATTATAAACTGGGTTTCAATTTACAACGGTTTCGATTTACAACCATTCCTTCTGGAACCTAACCCCGGTGTAAATTGAGGGCTACCTGTATATATATATATATATATATATATATATATATATATATATATACAGTATATATATATATATATATATATATATATATATATATATACTAAGTGTGTATATATATATACAGTATATATATATATATATATATATATATATATATATATATATATACTGTGTGTGTATATATATATATATATATATATATAAATAAAAAGAATATTTTTTTCTAAGTTAAGACCATTGGTAAAGTATTCCTAACGCACCTTTAGCGCAGTTGATCTAACGCAGTGTCGGGTTAGCGAGCAAGCAATAACTGAAAAGGCTTTCTTTAGTGTGCCCCATATATGTCTACAGGGAGAGGGAGTTAGCACAGTCACAATATTGTAAGTCGTGAAGATAGCACAATTGAGTGTTTCGCTCTCGTGCTAATGATTTACCTTCAACATGCAATACCTGCCCTAATCTGGCCTCGCTATTTTTTTTAATTTGAGCGCAATTAGCCCCACTTGCAACCTGGGCCTTAGTGTTTAATTTACCTTTAATTATATCACTTTGGCAATATGTACCGATGTATCAAAAATCTGCACATATAATAAACTGGAGGGGAAGAAAGCATCTTGGGTTTGCACATTCTTCTTCAGTCTATTACAAGTGGAGAGCAAAATTACCCTTTTGCAAGTGCGACAGTTGAGTTCCACTCAGTAATACTGGTGCCTGCAAATGTGTGCTGGTATTACAAATTGAGCGCAATGTAAACACGACCTCGCTTTCGCATTGCATGGAAGCTTTCTGCTCACAAGAGCGAGATTCCATAGGCCCCAATGGGAGCCTGCTTTTCATGTCCTGAGACACGGCAGAGAACCTAGCAAAGCGAAGGGGGCAAGTCGCGCAGCGTTGGGCAGCATATTTAAAATATATATGTATATGAATAAATACATATATATTTTTGTGTTTATATGTGTATATACACATATTAACATATCTATATAAGCATATACATATATTTTAACAGTTAATATATAGTCCCCATAGACTGCAATGTAAATTCATCCGCTCACTTTAACCCCTTATAACTGCTTCTTGCACTCCACTTGTAATCTAGCCCTGTATTTCTAAATAATTTCTGATCACTGCTTTTATAATGAGATTGATAGATTGATAACAGTCAGCAAATGATCTGACAATGTCAGGTTTGCTAAAAATATATATCATCATATATATGTGACCCTATACAACATGGCACTTTTGTCTTTGGATCTACTGTTTATTTCTCTAAGCTGATTTTGGCCCAGCATGCTTTCTCTAACTAGGCAGCAATATCCCTCCCTGGAATGCGCATTGAGTTTTAAAGAAAAGCTCCTTTATTCAGAATTATTACATTCTTGACAAGATAGACAACTTGTGTGCAGAAACTTGGCAAACGTTTGACAGTAAATACAATGTTCTTGTACATATCTTACCTGTTTGCATGAGGTCAAATCTTAAAGTGTGGAATTCCTTTTGTGAATTAATTTAGAATTGTATTTTTCTAATATCTGTTTTCATGAAACTAAATATTAAATGACCTTGCGTTTTTTACATTTATAAATCAAAAGTACAGCTTTTTTCAAATGGTTGTGAATTTTGAATTCTAATTTATATGTACATGAAAATATGTGAAATGTATTTTATTGAAAATATGTCCATACATATTTTATGCATACTGAAGTTCAGTACGGCTGACTTCCAGATTTGTTTTCACTTTTATTATTATCGTTTATTTGTATAGCGCTGCTAAATTCCGTAGCACTGGGTATACAGATAGGGGTATACAATGACAAAGGTTTGTGATAAAATACAAAAAAACACAACAGACTTAACAAAACTAGTATAGAAGGAAGAGAGTCCTGTTCCGTAGAGCTTACAGTCTAAAGTTTGAGGGTGCAAAGACATAAGGTTTGGGGTAGCTTGTCACGTGGATTGTAATTGCAGCAGTGAGTCAAGGCAGTTCAAGATTTATTTTGGGTAGAATGAAAAACAGAGGGCATATGGTAAGCCTCTCTGAATAGGTGGTTTTAAAAAAGAGCGTCAAAAACTATTCAAGATTGGAGACAGTCTGATTGAGCAGGGTAGAGAGTTCCAGAGGACAGGAGTAGCACGTGAGAAGTCTTGGAGGCGAGAGAGGGATGTAGAGGTAATAGAAGTGGAGAGAAGTAGGTCAGAGGTTGATCAAAGAGGACGGGTCGGGAGTATTTGGAGATCATAGAGGAAATATAGTTGGGAGTAAGGCTTATGAGTGCTTTATAAGTTAAAGGGACAGTCTACATGAGAATTTATATTGTTTAAAAAGATAGATAATCCCTTTATTACCCATTCCCTTAATTTGCACAACCAACACAGTTATAAAAGTACACTTTTACATCTGTGATTACCTTGTATCTAAGTCTCTGCAAACTGCCCCCTTATTTCAGTTCTTTTGACAGACATCCATTTTAGCCAATCAGAGCTGGCTCACCTGAACTCCAGGTGCATGAGCACAGTGTTATCTATATGACACACATGAACTAACACCCTCTAGTGGTGAAAAACTGTCAAAATGCCCTGAGAGAAGAGGCGGCCTTCAAGGGCTTAGAAATTAGCATATGAACCTCCTAGGTTTAGCTTTCAACTAAAAATACCAAGAGAACAAAGCAAAATCAAATCTGAATCTGAATCATGAAGGTTTATTTTGGACTAGACTGTGCCCTTTAAGGTTAATAATTTGAATTGCATTCTAGAGTCTATGGGGTGTCAGTCAGAACTTTTATGGTACAGCCAATCAGAAGCCATACCTTCCACTTTTATAGGCAAGCAGCAGGAGCACGTAATAGTCTATGGGTTGTGGCTTCTGATTGGCTGTGTCAGACAAGCTCATGAAAGTGAAAAAAAGACTTGATTGTATGGCTAGGTAAATAATTACCCAGCAGGTACAGAACTGCTGTTCTCTAGTTTTGGAAAGGTTTCATGTGATGATATGAGTAGAAACATATTTTCAAACTGAACTTTTATATCAATGCAAAAAATGGATTAGTGCTTACTGTTCCTTTAAGTTGTTCATCTACACCTATATACAGAACTGGCTTAATAATGGGACCCGGTGGGACCATGGGAGCTAGACAGGATGTAGCAGGATTGAACAAGTGAAGAACAAAAAACAAAAAAAGGGCCCGCTGCCTCCTTGTGCATATCCCCCTAGTATGTTTTTTTTTGTGCTTAGAGGTCACATGGTCATTTATAATATTCTGGGTTTTTATCTATGTGTCTGTTTTGTGTTTCTGATTATGTAATGCAGTGCTGTGGCTGCGTTTAGACCAGTAATAGCCAACTTATATGTGAGCCACAGATCAATATTTCAGAAAAATTATATAAATGTATGTATATTAAAAACATAATACAAATATACAAAGGCACACAGTTATACTTAGGTTGGTGTCCCACCCAGAGTTGGCCACCCCAAAGCTCAAATTTCCGTTCTGTTTTTCCTGCTTCCACAAAAGCTATGGCTCACATTCGTAGTTCGGCTTTTTATTAGAGTCCTCAAAAACTAGGGCAGATGGCCCTAGTGTCAGCAGTTGGACAACCCTGATAAAAAGTTGGAGGATCACTTGGACTGTTTTTTTTAGCTAGCCCATTTAGCATATAATATGTGTAACTTTGTCAGTAGTTTTTATTTGGCTGTTTTTTAAAGTAACAAAAAATGAAATCCAAAATATATAATTGTGGATGGCAAAGAAATTATTTTTAATAATAAGTAGCAGAAGAATAAAAGTGTTTAACTTTGTCAGTACAAACATCTATGTAATGTGAACATTAGTTCAAGTAAATAAAGAAAATTTTACAACTCTTTATGTCATTGGCAAATGCTCACCTTGAATATAAAGCACAGTTTGAGGTCCATGCTTTAAAAATTGACATTATGGAAACAGAAAGTTCAGAGAAGAGCATATAAAAGAACAGAATTAATTGATGATTTAAGGTATGACATGAGGCAAACCAAATAAGTCTTGCGTTCTGTAGAAAAGTGACACACGCTATATTTGAAGTTAGTCGGGGTCATCACACTGAAATGTCAAGTGAACTCTCTGACCTAAGGAATTGACAAGAAGTCAACATATGAAGTTAACAGATTGAATGTTTCATAATCAGCAAAGAATGGGTTGTTAACAATAAGGGCTGTCAGGTTGTGGAATTTGTTAGCAAATCAATTTAAAGCAAATAGATTTTTTTATGCCAGGAAATAATTGACTTTTTCCAAACATAAAACGGTAGATTTTAGAATGGTAGATTTCACGGTGCTTTTGTTTTGTTGTATATCCCACATAATCTGAGCAGTTATTTTGCATTAAAGTGATGGTAAACTCCGCTATTGCTAAATTGCATAATTAGATTATTTATTACTAACAATATAAAAACGCAATATCCATTTTCAAATTGTTTATGCATTATTACCTAATTTTTAGTTTTTAATAAATCCGTTGTTGCGCTGCCTCGCTCCTCCCCTCTAATTTACTTTCACTAATACACTGAAGTCTTACCTATTCTCCACCCTCTTTACATCTTAGCCAATTTGCACGCTCCCGATTTTGTGAATTTAGACGCATGCGCATTAGAGAGGATTACGTATACCAGTCACTTGTAGTGGATAGATATTGCGAGCGGTCGGTCCCTTCTTAAACGAGCACACTTCTTTATGTAATAAATATAAGTAAATGTATAAATACTTGATTTTATCACAAATTATCTATATCTTATGTTGTTATAAAAAGTAATTAAGAGCCAGAGCGCATGCGCTGAATAAACAGGAATGCGCAAATTCATCATCGCTTTTTGAGGCTACTGATTGGTTGACCGTATGCTGCGAGGAATGCAATACTGTGCTTGCGTGAATTGGGTTGCATAGATGTAAGCCTGTCTGGCGACAGGCTTACCTATTGGTTCAATATTATAAACTATCTATGTGACATCACAGGAGGAAGGATGAAGACGGCATTAGACGGAGGTATTACATAAAGATTTGTAAGTGTTTTTACATAGATAAGATAACATGATTTGGAGTGTGTAAACTGAATAAAATGTTAAAATAACAATATTAACTTAACTAGATACGGAGTTTACCATCACTTTAAATGGTTATGGAGAGAATGCAGTTAAAAAAATAATAATCAACTGCAATTTACCTCATATTTGAATTTTTTTCTCTTGGTATCCTTTGTTGATAAGTTTTTTTTCCCCCTGTGTTTCTATGCTGATTGTTAAGTTTTTTTTATTTCTCTGCCTTCCCTTTGTTAAAGAGATACAAAGGTCAAAATTGAAATGTGAATGAGTACAATTAAATTTTAAACATTTTTGCAATATACTTATATTAGCAAAAATACTTCTAGTAAAATTATTACTGTTTATCAGGAGCATACACACATATGCTATGAGGGCCTGTGCACCAGTATTCAAGTTCAGAGAGCTGGTGACATTGTGTATTGTGTCTGTAAAGAGTTAATTTGTGTCATACAAGCCACTACTGACTCTCTAAAAAGGTGTGTTGTTTGAATACTAGTGCACAAGCTCTCACAGCATATGTGTGTATGCCTCTGAAAAACAGTAATACATTTTACTAGAAGCATTTTTGCTAATGGAAATATACTGCAAAAATAATTATATTTAAAATTATAATGTGGTTCTACCCTGGAGGTGAACGATGCAGGGTGTGTAGCCTAACAGCTCCGTGCAAAGCAGTGTGTAAAGGAGCGAAAAATCAACACCATATCACAGCAAATCTTGGCTGCTGAGGGGACATAATGCTCTGAGTTCCAGACAAACAAAAGCGTTGTTCAGGCTGGACCATGAGCGCATCTTTTGGAGCTGAACACTTGCGGTGCAGGACAGTGCTGGGAGCACAGCCGCCATCTTTAGGAACCACGAGATCGACCCGTTAGTGAGGGGGGAAAGCCTTACCATGCAGACACTTGTATGAGCCACCAGACATGGAGGGATACTACCCTACAAACTTGTGAGTACCTTAAGAGGCGCTAAGGGAGAGAGGGGAAAAGTTATGGTCCCCACAAAAAACGGACTGTCTGACACATAAGTACAGGCCTCCCTGCTACGGCACAATGTCTCCTGGATATAAAGGGGACAGTAACTACATTAGCTACATGATCTAAAGCCCTGTCGGGGTGGCATATAATCTTTGGGATTCCTGCAAGCCTATAATTGGCTATGATGACTTAAAAGCTCATTTAAAGTGAAAGTAAATTTCGGACCGTTTCAACACACTAACTCATTCTTGCCATCTATATTAACATAGTCGCTATTTTTTTTTTTTATAAAAATATTCAATTTAGCCGTTTTTTTATTACATTATAATCCTACCGTTTTCGTCTTGACTCCTCCCATCTTATACTTCCTTTCTTTTTCAGTTTTTACGTATAGAGCGGTCCCACCCGCTCTATACGTATCAGATATGCGCGTTCACAACGAGCCTTACAATTGCGCATGCGCAACTAAATGATTTGAACCGCAATGCGCATGCGCAACTAAACGATTTGAAACGCAATGCGCATGCGATTGTCAATAAAGCTGCTCTCCAAAACTAGTCAGGTATGACTGATGTGCGCATGCGCCAATCGGCCACAAGCGTTGTCATTGAAGTTATGCATATTAGATGGGACACATGCGCAGATAGGCCAATAGGAAGATTACGTAGTGTCACGGCCGTCTGATGGCCAGGATTTCAATTGGAAGTGAGAAAAACGTCATCAGGAAGTAGTAAAAGCATCGAAAAACGGGTTGTTATTATCGAATGGAATATTAGGGTAATAAAACAGGTAAAACTTTGTTTGCAAACAATATTGAGAAATTTGATGAATGAAAGTCCTAATGAATTTAAGTCGTACATTTAACTATGTTTAGCAACCATTGAAACTTTACCTTCACTTTAAGGGGGAAAAAAAGGGAAAAAAAGTTCCTAAGCCTCTAGCTGCATTCTGAGGGGCCTTTATATTGGTACAACAGGGGGATTACCTGGAGACTCCAGTCCTGACATGGTGACATGGGGGGGGGGGACAGGATAAAAAAGAGACAACCCCCCTCTCTTTATCTTCCCAAACACTGCTTTAAAGCCAGCTGAGGTTGCCCCATACCAGTAGCTGAGAGACAATTATAATCTGTGCATCTTTGCACTACCATAATCCCACAACAATGTCTAACAGAAGACTGCCTAAATCTAACCCAGGGGGCAAGACAGCCACTGCAAGCCTCTTTTTTAAACCTGTGAAAGGTGATAAAAGTACAGAATCCCAGATAAGAGAGCTGGAAGAGGAGGCGGCCTCGGATTCCAATACCAGTACTACTACAGAGGATCTAATGCCTGTAACCAAGGCAGACATCAGGAAGTTGGTTTCTAAGCAAGATATTTCGGTCAGTTTTGAAAAACTTTGGGAGAAGATGGACGCTATGCAGCAGACGGTTACAAGCAGTCTCGCAGACATAAAGCAGGATATCCAAGATTTGGGCACCCGGGTATCCACCCTGGAGGATAATGAAAACACAGCTCTGGAAGAGGTTTCTTTACTATCTCAACAGGTGTCCTCTCACCAACAAGAATTAGAATAAATCCAAGATAGGATGGAAGATCTGTAAAATTGCAGTTGCAGATGCAACATTAGATTGAGAGGATATCCTGAGTCTATAACCCCCAGTGAGTTGGAAAGATACTTGACCCAACTTTTCAGCTATTACAGGACAAACAGAAGATGATATCTTCCAGATGGAAAGAGCCCATAGGGCTCTGAGAGTGAGACCTAAGGGCGATGCCCCACCTAGGGATGTGATAGTACGAATGTTTCGCTTTCAAGAAAAGGAAGCCATCCTTGCTGCATCCAGGAAGAACCCGACCTTCAAGTTCCAGGGCTCTGTAGTCCATTTCTTTCGGACCTCTGTGTGAGAACCCTACAAAGGAGAGGAGCCCTGAGACCGCTCACTCTCCTGTTGAGGAAAAATCAGATCAACTATAGATGGGGGTTCCCCTTTGCACTCAACATAATTCATAACGGGATCACATTCACTATCAAGGAGGCTTGCGATATCCCTGACATCAGTAAGCACCTAGGCCTGGAAATTCCCCTGCTTCCTTCTAATGGCTCTGAGAAAGGGGATGAGGATACCAATACATCACGCGCACTGCCAAGACGACAAAACTGGACAAAGGTTGCCAGAAAGAAGCAAAAGACCTGAAACTCTGCTAGGTATCTCACGCTGACAGGAAGTCTAGTTCTACTATATCCTCTGGGATGTCAAGTTTCAGATGAGTATAAAAATAATCTTTTTCTTTTGTTGGCAGGACTGTTGATGGGGTTTGGACTCTGCATTTTACCCCCCTTATTTTTTTTCTTTTTTTTTCTTGGGTGGGTTGTGAAGGCAATTGGAGGGGTTTGGGGCTGATTGGAGAATATTTGAGGTAGTGGCTCCATGGGAGCCAAAATTGGTTAAAGCTAAGGACATGTTCTGGCTATGGGACTACAGGGGAAGAAGGGACTCCTAATTAACAAGGCTCAGGAAAATGGAGTTACAGGGGAGATTTACTAAATGTCACCAGAGGGGGGGGGGGGGAGTATGAAAATCCCAAACTCCTAAAGGGCTCCTTTATGCATACAGTTAATATTGTATTTCTAAGATTTCTTATTGCACGTTTGTTGTTCTACTTGTTTGGTAAAGTACCTTGGAAACATGCACACCTTGATTATATGGGCAATAGGCTCAGATACTGTATATTTTTGTATTTTTAAATGTAAACTTTTGTTTTTTCTCTGTTTATACAGGTTAGGTTATGGTGGTACTAGACGCTACTTGTTGGGAGTGGGTGGGTTCACTGCAGACAGATGGCTAGGAAGGATATGACCGATGACCCGTAACATTAGAATTATCTCACACAATGTGAGAGGCCTTAACACAGATATTAAGCATAAAACTGCCCTCACCCAATATTCTAGAGCAAGAGCTGATCTCATCATGCTACAGGAAACACACTTTACCCTATATACTGGTCAAAACAGTTTCCCTATCACACTATCACTCGACTACTGACACAAAAAAAGGTGTGTCTCCATTCTAATTCACCAATCGCTGCAGTTTAGCACTGAAGAAGTAATCACAGACCCCACAGGCAGGTATCTCATTGTGAGAGGACGTATTCAAAATGTCCCGGTTACCATCTGTAAACTGTAATGTGTATGCCCCTAAAGAGAAGCAAGACTCGTTTTTTAGGCAGATTTCACAGCTTCTGATGCAATGGTCCCAGTCCCGTATCATATTAGCTGGGGATTTTAATATCTCTCTGTCTCCCTACAAAAACACATCAGCAGCGAAATTGACTAGCAAACAGCATAGACATAATAATATTACGTAAAGCTATTAGGGACTCCCTGGCTATGCATAATATTTTGGATTCCTGGGAGGCTAAATATGGACCAACACTAGATTATACTTACTACTCATACGCCCACAGATCCTACTCTAGGTTGGACTATATCTTTGTAAGTCAGACTCTGTTACCGAATGTGATTTCATTGTCTATTCAACCATGTGTGTGGTCTGACCACTCACTTATACAAATAGAGATGACGGGTATTATAAATATACACAGGCAGCGGTCATGGACCTTTGACCCGGCAACAGTTAAGCCCCAACCTACCTACCAGAATATTTCAAAGGCCCTAGAAGAATACTGGTCACTAAATGAGGGGACACCTACTAACTCCATCCACACATGGGCAGCACACAAACTGTATCTCAGGGGTTTATTAATAAAAGAAAAATCAATTGCCAATAAAGAGGCCACAAGGCCATAAACAAACTCCAATCGGAGATAGAGGTATTGGAGAAACACCATCAACAATCATTATCCACATCCACCTTTAAAATACTCCAAACAAAGAGAAAGATGCTAGCTAAACTCTTACGGCTAGATTACGAGTTTTTGTTGGTAATGGTGTGTGTGGTTAACGCACAGTTTTCCCTCACCTAAAGTAACGCTGGTATTATGTTTTTTTTAAACCCGGCGTTAGCCGCAAAAAGGTGAGCGTAGAGCAGAATTTAGCTCCACATCTCACCTCAATACCAGCGCTGCTTACGGTAGCGGTGAGCTGGTAAAACGTGCTCATGCATGATTTCCTCATAAGAATCAATGGGGCAGAGCCGGCTGAAAAAAAACCTAACACCTGCAAAAAAGCAGCGCTCAGCTCCTAACGCAGCCCCATTGATTCCTATTAGGAAGCACATTTATGGCTACACCTAACACCCTAACATGAACCCCGAGTCTAAACACCCCTAACCTCACACTTATTAACCCCTAATCTGTCGCCCCCGACATCGCCGACACCTGCATTTTATTATTAACCCCTAATCTGCTGTTCCGGACACCGCAGCCACCTACATTATCCCTATGAACCCCTAATCTGCTGCCCCCAACATCGCCGACACCTACATTATATTTATTAACCCTTAATCTGCCGCCCCCAATGTCACCGCCACCTACCTACACTTATTAACCCCTAATCTTCTGCCGCCAACGTCTCCGCCACTATAATAAAGTTATTAACCCCTAAATCTAAGTCTAACCCTAAAACCCCCAAACTTTAATATAATATAAATATATCTAAATAAAATAACTACAATTAAATAAATTATTCCTATTTAAAACTAAATACTTACCTATAAAATAAACCCTAAGCTAGCTACAATATAACTAATAGTTACATTGTAGCCATCTTAGGATTTTTGTTTATTTTACAGGCAAGTTTGTATTTATTTTAACTAGGTACAAAAGTTATTAAATAGTTATTAACTATTTAATAACTACCTAGTTAAAATAAGTACAAATTTACCTGTAAAATAAACCCTAACCTAAGTTACAATTACACGTAACACTACACTATAATTAAATAAATTACCTAAACTAACTACTATTAATTACAATTAAATTAAATAAACTAAAGTACGGAAACCCCCCCCCACTAAATTACAGAAAATAATAAAATAATTACAATTTTTTTAAACTAATTACACCTAATCTAATCCCCCGGGCAGAAGTGGTCCTCAAGACGGCCAGAAGTCTTCATCCGATCCGGGCAGAAGAGGACCTCCAGACGGGCAGAAGTCTTCATCCAGACGGCATCTTCTATCTTCATCCATCCGGAGCGGAACGGGTCCATCTTCAAGCCATCCGACGCGGAGCATCCTCTTCGATCCAACGACTAACACTAAATGACGGTACCTTTAAGTGACGTCATCCAAGATGGCGTGCCTTCAATTCCGATTGGCTGATAAAATTCAGCCAATCAGCCAATTGGAATTAAAGGACCAGTCATCAACACATTAGATTTGCATAATCAACAAATGCAAGATAACAAGACAATGCAATAGCACTTAGTCTGAACTTCAAATGAGTAGTAGATTTTTTTATAACAAATTTCAAAGTTATGTATATTTCCACTCCTCTTGTACCATGTGATAGCAATCAGCCAATCACAAATGCATATACGTATAGCCTGTAAATTCTTGCACATGCTCAGTAGGATCCGGTGACTCAAAAATTGTAAATATAAAAGACTGTGCACATTTTTTTTAATGGAAGTAAATTGGAAAGTTGTTTAAAATTACATGCTGTATCTGAATCATGAAAATGTAATTTAACCTGAGTGTCCCTTTAAGGTAAAAAATTTCCTATTGGCTGATCCAATCATCACCGTCATTTAGTGTTAGTCGTTGGATGGAAGAGGATGCTCCGCGTCGGATGGCTTGAAGATGGACCCGCTCCGCTCCAGATGGATGAAGATAAAAGATGCGGCCTGGATGAAGACTTCTGCCTGTCTGGAGGTCCTCTTCTGCCCGGATCAAATGAAGGCTTTTGGCCGTCTGGAGGACCACTTCTGCCCAGTTGGGTGAAGACGTCTCAAGGTAGGGTGATCTTCAAGGGGGTAGTGTTAGGTTTTTTAAGGAGGGATTAGGTGGGTTTTAGAGTAGGGTTGGATGTGTGGGTGGTGGGTTGTAATGTTGGGGGGGTATTGTCTTTTTTTTTACAGGTAATAGAGCTGATTACTTTGGGGCAATGCCCCGCAAAAGGCCCTTTTAAGGGCTATTTGTAATTTAGTATAGGGTAGGGATTTTTTTTATTTTGGGGGGCTTTTTTTATTTTGTTAGGGGGATTAGATTAGGTGTAATTAGTTTAAAATTATTGTAATTATTTTATTATTTTCTGTAATTTAGGGTTTTGTTTTTTTTGTACTTTAGTTTATTTAATTTAATTTTAATTAATTGTAGTTAGTTTAGGTAATTAATTTAATTGTAGTGTAGTGTTAGGTGTAATTGTAACTTAGGTTAGGGTTTATTTTACAGGTAAATTTGTAATTATTTTAACTAGGAAGTTATTAAATAGTTAATAACGATTTAATAACTATTGTACCTAGTTAAAATAAATACAAACTTGCCTGTAAAATAAAAATAAATCCTAAAATGGCTACAATGTAACTGTTAGTTATATTGTAGCTAGCTTAGGGTTTATTTTATAGGTAAGTATTTAGTTTTAAATAGGAATTATTTAGGTAATTGTAGTAATTTTACTTAGATTTATTTAAATTATATTTAATTTAGGGGGTGGTTAGGGTTAGATTTTGGGGTTAATAAATTTAATATAGTTGCGGCGACGTTGGGGGCGGCAGATTAGGGGCTAATAAATGTAGGTAGTTGTCGGTGATGTTAGGGAGGGAAGATTAGTGGTTAATAAAATTTAACTAATGTTTGCGAGGCGAGAGTGCGGCGGTTTAGGAGTTAATATATTTATTGAAGTGGCGGCGATGTCCGGTCGGCAGATTAGGAGTTAAAAAATGTATTTAAGTGTTTGCGATGTTGGGGGGGGGCTCGGTTTAGGGGTTAATAGGTAGTTTATGGGTGTTAGTGTACTTTTTAGCACTTTAGTTAAGAGTTTTATGTTACGGCATAAAACTCTTAACTACTGACTTTTAAATGCGGTAGGAGTCTTGACAGGAAAGGGTGTACCGCTCACTTTTTCCAAGACTCATAATACTGTCGTTAGGCAAATCCCATTAAAAAGATCCAAGACTCATAATCTAGGCGTTAGAGTCTAATTCGATTAGGGCACTGCAGACACTGAAGGCCCACTACTACTTATATTCTAATAAGCCAGATAGATATTTAGCCCATAAACTGTGAGAAAGGGTTAGGAACTTCTCCATACCACTGTTGCAAACGACTGATGGCAGGCGCACCTCCCATCCAGAAGAGATAGCTGATACATTTGTAGAATATTACACCACTCTTTATGATGGTAAAAAAGTGGAACAAACCCCGCATACTCAGGAACTACTCAAGCAATTCCTAGCTAATACAAAACTAAATAAATTAATTAAACAAGACATGGAGGATTTGAATGCTGACATCACGATGGAGGAAATCCTACTAGAGATTAAAGACTTGAAAGTGGGGAAGGCACCGGGACCGGACGGCTTCCTGGGAGAGTACTAAAAAATATTAAAATCCGGCCTGGTCCCTCATCTGCAGAAATTCTGCAGTGATGTCATGCGGGGCACGGATATACCAACAGATATTTTAAGCGCTAGGATTGTAGTGATTCCCAAGACAGGCAAGAACCCCGAGAAGTGTCAGAGCTATAGACTGATCTCCCTGATAAATCAGGATGTTAAAGTCCTCACTAAAATTTTGGCCAACAGGCTCAAGGAGCGAGCCCCACTCTTGGTTCATCCGGACCAGGTGGGCTTCATATCATATAGGGAGGCACCTGACAATGTGAGGAGGACTATAGCCTTGGTGGATTATCTGAAGGTTACTGGAAAGCCTTCTCTGCTCCTCTCATTGGAATCGAAGAAGGCATTTGGCAGAATAGACTGGACCTACATGTGTCAGGCTTTTGGGTGTACTGTTTCCTTAATTAGAATTCAACCAATCATATCTTACTTACTCTCATAAAACACCTGTTCACTGAACACACCTTGCTTAGTATTTTGTTATTTTCCTCAGAGTAACACTGAGCCTCTGATACCTCTGGAAGGTTAATATTGTATCTAAACTTTTCAGCAACTCAAGTTACCTCATTCAAGATCTACCTACTACGGATTTAATATTTATTTCCAGCCTGTTGCAACATCTTACTTTGGCAAGTACTTTTTCATTTATTCAAGACTGTCTTTATTTTGGGAAGTTACGTTACCTGTTTCAACTTATCAGCTCATATTATTTATCAACCAAGTCTGTGGCTGCCATAAAGAATAACCGGTTATTGAAGCTCTTATCTGTTAATCTTATTTGTTCTGTTATATTATCCTTATGTTGATTTCTGCTGCACCGGAGAATCGTGACGTCACACGCTGACTGTTTGCTGGCTTCAGCGTGTCCCTGCTGCTGCTGCAGCCGCAGCCCACAGAACCCGGAAGTGTTTGTCCTTACTTACCGCATTCACAGTTTTCAAGGTACATTACTACGTTTGCAACTATAATCATATCTGCAGAAGTTCTCCATTATAACAATCTATCAATACTACATTGGATAAGACTTACTTGCTGTGTGTTCAATATCTCATGTTACGCAATATATTATAATTATTCCTTACTTACTCTTAAGAAAGTTTCACCTATTCCTATATCCTTTTGTATTATTACAAGCCTGCTTATTTCTAAGATTGTATTTGATTTTGATTCCTATAATACAGATAATACTTTAGTGTGTATTTTTTGTAGGGAAACATTAATCTATATTAACTGCACATATATCCATATGGGTTTACCAAGTAATAGTACTCTCAATTGATATTGTGCTACATACCTATACTAGTAATCAAACTAAGCAGGATTGATTATTACATAATACTAAGCCATAAAAGAAAATGGAACCTGCTGAAATTCCCCAAGTAGTCTATAACCTGAGTCAAAAGGTAGACAAAATGGGACAGGCTATCTTGGACTTACAAATAGAAAATCAGGTTCTCAGAGAGCTTATAAAGGAGGTAAAAGAACAACAAACCCCCAGTTCTGAACCACAGATAAGCTTGCCAGAATTATATAATGGTAATAGGAAAACCTATAGGCAGTTTAAAAATGCCTGCTACCTGCTCTTCAATTTAAAACCAAAAACTTACCCCACTGACAGGGTAAGGGTTTTGTCTACAATATCTTTTCTAAGATCTGAACCCAGAATTTGGGCAGATCATTTGTGTGAAACAAATGACCCTCTACTAGATTCACTAACAAATTTTTTCCAAGCCATGGATGAGCTATATAGAGATACTGATATTCAACTAACGGCTGAACAAAAGATGAGGAGTTTAAAACAAGGAAAAAAGACAGTGGAGGAATATACCACTGAATTTAAACTGTACGCATCAGACTCAGCATGGAGTTTGGTTTCGCTCAGAAACCAATTTAGATTGGGACTGTCTGATCCTGTCAAGGATGAGCTAGCACGTATAGAGCTTCCAAGTACCCTGGATGCATTAATAAAAGTCTCAACCCAAATTGACCGGAGGCTCAGGGAACGCAAAGCTGAACGTGGTTATTCAGATCCAACATTTAAAGCCACTATGTCCACCTCTGCACACATAAAATCACCTCCAATGGAGCATGTCACCCCCATGGAAATAGGAGTTATTCGTGGACCATTAACCCCTGAAGAAAGGATAAGAAGAAGAACTAATCACCTCTGTATGTATTGTGCAAATCCCAGTCATACAGTTATGAATTGTCCAACATTACAAAAAAATAAAAAGAGTAAGTTTGTTCATATTAACAATACTCAAAGTCTAGATAAACAAATTTCTTATTGCAAACTAACTCTCCTTTTGCAGTGGGACCTTAATAGATTGGCTACTTCTGCCATCGTTGACTCTGGAGCCTTTGGAAACTTTATAGACAAATCTACTGTATTGAAAAATAAAATACCTATTGTATTAAAGAAAACACCAGTTTCAATCAAAGTTATTGATGGCTCTGTAATTGCAAATAGTCCTATAACTCACAACACAGTACCTATATTAGTTATTACTGAAGATGGCCACACTGAATATATAACATTCGATGTAATTCCATCACCTCATTTCCCTATTGTATTAGGGTTATACTGGCTTCAGACACATAACCCCTATATTGATTGGTCTACTTTAACTGTTGCCTTCCAATCAAAATTCTGTGAAAATACATGCTTCCCACATCATAAAATACTACACACAGAATTAGAACAGATTCAAATACCGGAACCATACCAGGACTTCATAGAGGTCTTTAGTAAAGTTGAGGCAGAAACTCTTCCACCTCATCGGGTTTATGATTGCCCAATTGAATTAATTCCAGGTGCAACATTACCGGTTGGTCATTTGTATCCATTGAGTCACCCTGAGTTATTACATCTTAAACAATACTTACAAGATAATCTTAGAAAGGGTTTCATCAGACCCTCTTCTTCACCCACAGCAGCTGGAATGTTCTTTGTAACCAACAAAGACACTTCCCTCAGGCCGATAATAGATTACCGAGAGCTTAATAAACGGACGGTAAAAAACCGATATCCGTTACCTCTCATACCAGAATTAATTGAAAGATTAAGTAATGCTACCATCTTTACTAAGTTGGACTTGCGTGGGGCATACAATCTCATACGTATAAGAGAAGGAGACGAATGGCTCACAGCATTCAGAACTCGCTATGGACTCTATGAGTACCTAGTGATGCCATTCGGTCTCTGTAATGCCCCCGCAACGTTCCAACACTTTATTAATGATATCTTCCGGGATTTATTAGACATATGTCTAGTAGTATACTTAGACGACATCCTAATTTACTCCAACAATTTGCCAGAACATATAAAACATGTACGTTGGGTATTAGCTCGGTTACAAACACATAAACTATATGCCAAATTAGAAAAGTGTTCATTCCACAATACCACTATCTCATTCTTAGGTTACACTATATCTCCTGCTGGTATCCAAATGCAAACCGAGAAGGTTGATTCAGTAAAAAATTGGCCAACTCCTAAAGATAAGAAGTCTCTCCAAAGGTTTTTGGGGTTTGCCAATTATTACAGAAAATTTATAAAGAATTTTTCATCAATAGTGAGACCACTCACACAACTTACTGGTTCAACCCAACAATTCCATTGGAATCAAAGTCATTCCAAAGTATTTGACTTCTTGAAACAAACTTTCACAGAAGCACCCATACTCAAATTTCCTAATGTTGATTTACAATACGTATTGGAAGTTGATTCGTCAGACTTTGCGATTGGGGCAGTACTTTCACAACAGAAAACACCTAAAGATCCTCTACATCCAATCTCCTACTTTTCAAAAAGTATGACATCAGCAGAGAGGAATTACGCAATAGGAGACAAAGAATTACTCGCCATCCGTAAATCTTTAGAATTTTGGAGACACCTACTAGAAGGTGCAAAAATGCCCTTCATAATTTACACTGACCACAAAAACCTCCAATACCTGCAAAATAACAAGACTCTATCAGCTAGACAGGTACGGTGGAGTCTCTACTTTGCAAGATTCGACTTTCAAATCCAATACCGCCCAGCAAACAAAAATGGAAAAGCGGATGCACTCTCTCGACAACTATCCGAACCTATTCCTAACGAAAATCCTACTGCTATAATTCCTCCTGAACGCTTCATCGGATTAACTTCAGACTTTCTAACTGATATAAAGAACTCTTCAAAAAATTCACCTACTGACACTAAGGTTCCTTTGGAATTGAAGGACGGATTATACTACTACAAGAATATGATTTATATTCCTAAAGAATTGAGACAACAAATTTTACAACATCACCATGATTCACCCTTAGCGGGACATCCAGGGGAATCATGCACCATCGAACTTATAACAAGGACATATTGGTGGCCTCATTTGAAGGAAACTGTTTCAGATTATATTAAGACTTGTGTTACTTGTCAAGTATGCAAAACTGAGCGGAAATTACCTTATGGACTTTTAATATCAATTCCAACATCTGACAGACCTTGGAAACAAGTAGGAGTTGACTTCATTGTGGATTTACCTCCATCAAAGAATTATACCACCATCATGGTAGTTGTTGATAGTTTCACCAAAATGTCGCATTTTATTCCATTTCATAAGCTTCCCACTTCAGCAGAAACAGCTAACTTATTTATACAACATGTGATTCGGCTTCATGGGGTACCAACGGTTTTGATATCTGACAGGGGTTCCCAGTTCACATCTAAATTCTGGAAAAGTCTCTGTCAATCTCTTAACATAACCCATCAATACACCACTGCATTTCATCCACAAGCAAACGGACAGGTTGAGAGAATCAATCAATGGTTAGATGAGTACCTACGATGTTTTTGTTCCTACCAGCAAGACAATTGGATAACATACTTACCCTTCGCTGAATTTTCCTACAATAATCTAACCAATTCATCCACAAAATTATCTCCATTCTTCGCAAATTATGGGTACCATCCAACCATCACTTCAGTTAGTACTTCTCCTTCCAATTCTCCTCTTGTAGATGAATGGAATAATGCACTTCTAGACAATTTTCGGGTTATCAAGGAAAACATTTCAAAAGCTCAGACTTCCCAAAAGCACTATTATGATTTGAGACACAGACAACCACCTTCATATCAAATTGGAGACCAGGTATGGTTGTCAACTAAAAACCTAAAGCTACATCTTCCTAGTAGGAAAATGACACAAAAATTCTGTGGACCATTCCCTATCACTAGGGTAATAAATCAGAATGCAGTCACTCTGGATTTACCTTCATCTATGAGAATACATCCGACTTTCCATGTTTCCCTCCTCAAACCATACGTTCCTACTAGAAATAACACACCCCAATTACTACCAACCACTTCCATCCAAGACTCAGAAATCTATGAAGTTAAAGAAGTACTTGACTCAAGGTTTTCCAAGGGTATTCTGGAATATTTAATTAGGTGGAAGGGGTACTCGGAGGAAGATGACTCTTGGGAACCCGCATCTAATCTTAATGCTCCTCGACTTGTTTCCCAATTCCACAGGAGATATCCAGATCGCCCCAGACTTCAAGCTGAGGATCAGCTTGTTTGAGGGGGGAGTCATGTCAGGCTTTTGGGTGTACTGTTTCCTTAATTAGAATTCAACCAATCATATCTTACTTACTCTCATAAAACACCTGTTCACTGAACACACCTTGCTTAGTATTTTGTTATTTTCCTCAGAGTAACACTGAGCCTCTGATACCTCTGGAAGGTTAATATTGTATCTAAACTTTTCAGCAACTCAAGTTACCTCATTCAAGATCTACCTACTACGGATTTAATATTTATTTCCAGCCTGTTGCAACATCTTACTTTGGCAAGTACTTTTTCATTTATTCAAGACTGTCTTTATTTTGGGAAGTTACGTTACCTGTTTCAACTTATCAGCTCATATTATTTATCAACCAAGTCTGTGGCTGCCATAAAGAATAACCGGTTATTGAAGCTCTTATCTGTTAATCTTATTTGTTCTGTTATATTATCCTTATGTTGATTTCTGCTGCACCGGAGAATCGTGACGTCACACGCTGACTGTTTGCTGGCTTCAGCGTGTCCCTGCTGCTGCTGCAGCCGCAGCCCACAGAACCCGGAAGTGTTTGTCCTTACTTACCGCATTCACAGTTTTCAAGGTACATTACTACGTTTGCAACTATAATCATATCTGCAGAAGTTCTCCATTATAACAATCTATCAATACTACATTGGATAAGACTTACTTGCTGTGTGTTCAATATCTCATGTTACGCAATATATTATAATTATTCCTTACTTACTCTTAAGAAAGTTTCACCTATTCCTATATCCTTTTGTATTATTACAAGCCTGCTTATTTCTAAGATTGTATTTGATTTTGATTCCTATAATACAGATAATACTTTAGTGTGTATTTTTTGTAGGGAAACATTAATCTATATTAACTGCACATATATCCATATGGGTTTACCAAGTAATAGTACTCTCAATTGATATTGTGCTACATACCTATACTAGTAATCAAACTAAGCAGGATTGATTATTACAACATGACATCAATCCTGATGGAGATGGGATTCGATGGGGCATTTATGAAGTCGATAGAGGGAATATACTCTAATCCGACGGCAGCCATTAGGGCGGTGGGGTTCCAATCCAAAACCATAAAGATCCTCAATGGCACGAGACAGGGTTGCCCTCTACCCTATGCATGGGACCACTTGAGGCGTGTATTAGACATAATCTAGATATATCGGGGTAAAGATAAAGGACTCAGAATACAAGTTATCGCTTTTTGCGGGTGACGTTCTTCTGACCTTGACTAGACCCTTAGTCTCTTTGCCCAACCTATATCAGACCCTACATTACTTCTCACTAGGGTCAGGATATAAAATAAACTTAGATAAGTGTGAGGCATTGCCCCTGTCTCTCCCACCATATACAAAAAAATTGATTGAGGCTAACTTTGAATTTGTATAGGCTAAGACATCAATCACATACCTAGACATTAAAATCTCAGACTCAAAAAGCAATGTATATGACCTGAATTACACCCCACTATATAAGGCTATTGACAGAGACCTTAAAAAATGGAGAGCCTACAACTTCTCCTGGTATGGTAGGCTTTTGGCAATTAAAATGAATATCCTCCCAAGGATTTTATGCCTCTTTAGGGCACTTCTGTCATTGGTACCTAGACCAGAGTTGCATAAATTACAATCTTCCCTCAATAGCTTTCTAAGAGGAGACAGACAAGCGATAATAGCCTCACACATACTATCTCGGCACAGACAATTGGGAGGTGTGGGCTTACAGAATCTACCAGACTACTACCATGCAGCCAGATTAGCTCAAGAACAATTATAATATTCTATGGACCAAACTGGAGGCAGTCTTAGGGGGTTATGACACTTCAGCTGACATACTGTGGGAAGTAGGACACACATATGATAGTTGGATCTATAGAACACTTGCCACTGCCGACACTCTCAAGGTTTGGAAGTCCCTCACATGGCCCTTGAAACTCCTTTATGCAAACTCTAGAATTAAACCGATCAAACATCTTTTACACCCAGAATTGCATAACCAGGTGGGGAAGTGGCTTAATAAGGGACTATATAGAGTAGCAGACTTTTTAGACGGTGGCCATATACAGATGTATTTCCAGGTACAAAATAAAATCCACCCAATGAAATTACATTGGTTCCTATACCTTTAGATCTTCTCTGCCATACACAAATACTGCTATCCCTGGGCCTTACAGACTCCTACGACTCTAGAACGCATTTGCTCTACTTCAGATAGACAGAAAAAACTGATATCGACACTATATTTGACCCTTCAGGGAGCCAATACTCTGACCCAATCGTCACTAATAGCAAAATGGGGGCTTGACACCGGACTGGACCTACCAAGAGATCAGTGGGATCTTGTGTTGTACGAATCTAGTAGAGGACTGATTAATGCGGATCTGAGAGAAAACTGCTTAAAGACGACTTTTAGGTGGTACCTCACCCCGGAGAAAACACGCCATTTCTCAAGAGACGGTACAAACCACTGCTACAGAGGGTGTGGGGACAGGGGGACATATCTACACATGTGGTGGGCATGCCCTGAGATAAGGGCCATTTGGAAACAACTACAGAGGTTCTTATGTAGGTTATTACAAGAACCTATTATTTAGACGGCTACGCAGGCTCTGCTGAACTACAGACTTACACCGTATAACAAGGCAATTAACACATTTATTAAAACTCTATGTACAGTGACTAGAGTCTGTATTGCCAGACATTGGAAAGTTGGGGCCCAGCTTGGCAGGAGGTACTAGATAAAATAGAACATATATACACCATGTCAGAGGTAGCTGCTTCAATACAGGGGACCAGGGAGCAATTTACTAAAATATGGTTTTATTGGATTATGCAGGAGAGGGATTGAAATCTGAACCATCTGCCCATGCGGGTGACTGCATAAAAAGTAAGAGATTTCTTAAGATCTCACCTCCCCAACATGACAAGTCTCAATTAATAGATTCCATCCTCTTCCAGGACCGAATAGAGTCTTAACAAAACTAGATTAGAGTGAAGTCATTCACAATTAGTACCACACATTTGTTTAAGTTAGATTGACAATGGTATATAGGTTTTATAAGTTTGTATAAAATGGGCAATGTATATATATATATATATATATATATATATATAGTTGAATCTGAATTGGAGAGAAAATGTACCTTCACACTTATAATTTGTGAATTTTTGCCATGTTGTACCCTGATTTTATTGCCTTTAATAAATAAATATTTCAATTAAAATTGAAATGCACCCATGCACATTTAAATTTTGACTTTTCTATCCATTTAATTATAGGTGGTGAATTTACATGTGAAAAGGAGGTAGGTGGGTTGATTTTTGCTTTTTTGCAAAGGAGAAGTTATTATTATTATCGATTATTTGTAGAGCGCCAACAGATTCTGCAGCGCTAGGAAAGGAGAAATCTTATTCCTTTCTTCTCGTCACTCTGTGTTGCTGTTTACGAAACATTTTGAGAGGTTAGCTTCAATCTCACTTTTTATGGTTGAAATTAATTAATTGATCGAATCAAACAAAGGGGTAGATTTATTAAATGTTGAGCGGACATGATTTGGCTAATCAGCCGCTAGCAGGGGCTGTCAATTATCCAGATCGTATCAGATCTGAATGATTTCAATCCACCACCGACAGGTCAAGGAGCAGCGGTCTTATGAGGGGAGCCTGAAATGATGGGCCTCCTAAACAGTATCTGCTGCTTAATAAATGGAGTCCTACATATGAATTTTCATTTGTCAAAGTGATGCTGGGTGCCCTGACTGTGCTCTCTGGAAGTTAGTGCCAAAATCCTCCAAAGTTGCTTATGTGAGATGCATTACTTTTTATGAGAGATCTTGCTTCTCATGGTTTCCGGGTGGATCTTTGCAGCTCCCAATATGTACTTTGTGTTCAACATAGCATTGCAGGGTTACTAGTGTTAAATTGATATGCTCTAACTAATTAGAACATGCCATTTTTCCACTATTATATATTTTTATATTATACCCTCTAGGATTTATGAAAATTTTATTTTGATTGACATGCCCCTTTAACATTTAAATAAGATATTAGATATGGTCCTTTTTTTAAAGGGCATTGGAATGGTAATTAGAATAGTAGTGCAGAAATAGTTATCTGTAACACAAGCACTGTTCTTGTTCATTTAGCAGTCATGCATTTTAACAGAAATGTTTGAAACGTTCTGACAGTTTGTTTCCAAATCTTATGCTGCTTCAAAGAGATTTACTGGAATATGCCAATTTTGAGTTCCATTTTCCAGCACTGGACTTATAAAACCTCATAACTTTAGACTCATCGGTTGTTGTTTTTTTTGCTTCATTTCTATGGTTTTCCAGTCCGTTAGAAATGTGGCTGTTTCAATTATTTAAAGGGACATTATATTGCTCTCTCTCTCTCTCTCTCTCTCTCTCTCTGTTAAAACCTAACACTCTTACATGAACCCCTAGTCTAAATAACCCTAATCCACCGCCCCTCGACATCGCCGACACTAAATAAAGTTATTAACTCCTAAACTGCCGCCCTCTGATATCGCCGACACTAAATAAACATATTAACCCCTAAATTGCCGACCCCCACATCGCAAACACTAAAATAATGTTTTAACCCCTAAATTGCTGCCCCCCACATCGCTGCTACTAAAATAAATGTATTAACCCCATAAACCGCCAGCTCCCCACATCGATAATACTAAACTAAAACTATTAACCCCTAAATGCTGGTCCCCCACATTGATAAAACTAAACTAAAACTATTAACCCCTAAACCGCCCCCCCACTGCAAAATACTAAATTAAACTATTAACCCTTAAACCTACACCCCTAACTTTAAATTAAAATTACAATATAACTACCTTAAAATAAATAAAAACTTACCTGAAAAAAACCTAAGATTAAACTATAAGTTTACGTAACATTACTATTTAAAAAAAATTAAATAAACTAAAAATAAAAAAACCTAAATTACAATATTAAAAAATCCTAACACTACAAAAAAACAAAAAACCTAACATTACAAAAAACAAACACTAAATTACAAAAAATAAAAATAATCTAACATTACAAAAAACAAAAAACTAAAATTAAGAAAAATTAAAAAAACACTAAGATTACAAAAATAGTATATGAAATTATCCAAAATAATAAAAATGAAACCTAATCTAATAGCCCTATAAAACAAAAAAGCCACCCCAAAATAAAAACACTCCCTTATCTATCAATAAACTACCAATAGCCGTTAAAAGGGCCTTTTGTAAGGCATTGCCCTAAATTAAACAGCTTGTTTACATAAAAAAATTACAAAATCCGCCCAAAAACCTCCCACCCATGCAACTACCCAACATAAGCTATCCATTGTCCCTAAAGGGGCATTTGTATGGGCATTACCCTTAAATGGGCAATCAGCTCTTTTATGACCATTAAAATAAAAAAAAGCCCTAATCTAAAAATCAGCCAATAGAATTTAAGCAGCTCTCATCCTATTGGCTAATTTGAATGTTTCAGCCAAAAGGAATGTAACGTTACCCCAATATAAAAAGGGTGCCTTGTATTCAAGCTTCAGTGTTCGGCGGTGATCACATAAAGAGGAGGCCCTGCGCTGGATGTCGTCATCGCTGCTGATCCTGGTTAGCTCAGTGCCTAAACAGCTCCACACCACCAGGATGAAGATAGAAGATGCATCCACAATGGAGGAAGATGTGGTTGCCTGGATGAAGATGGATGTCCGGACTTCAGGAACTGTGAGTAGATTTTCTGGGGTTAGTGTTAGGTCTTTTTTTAATTTTTTGGGGTGTTTTTTTTTTTAGATCAGGGCTTTTTTATTTTAATGTGCACAAAAGATAGGATTCCCATTTTAAGGGCAATGCCCATACAAATGCCCCTTTATGGGCAATGGGTAGCTTAGGTTTTTTTTTATTTTGGGGGGTTGGTTGACTGGGGGAGTTTATTTTTAGGGGGGCTTTGTAATTTTTTATGTAAAAGAGCAGTTTAACTTAGGGCAATGCCCTACAAAAGGCCCTTTTAAGGGCTATTGGTAGTTTATTGATAAATTAGGGGGTGTTTTTATTTTGGGTGGCTTTTTTGTTTTTATAGGGCTATTAGATTAGGTTTAATTTGTATTATTTTGTTTATTATTTTTTGTAATCTTAGTGTTTTTTTTATTTTTCGTAATTTTAGTGTTTTTTGTTTTTGTTATGTTAGATTATTTTTGATTTTCGTAATTTAGTGTTGTTGTTTTTTTTGTAATGTTAGGTTAGGATTTTTTAATATTGTAATTTAGTTTTTTTTATTTTTAGTTTAATTTTTTTAAATTAGTAATGTTAGGGTAATTTATAGTTTAATTATTATTTTTTTTAATTTCACAGGTAAGTTTTTATTTATTTTAAAGTGTCAGTAAACCTAAAAATAATGTTATATAATTCTGCACATAGTGCAGAATTATATAACATTATTTTAGTGCTATCATTATTAAACCTTTTTTTCCATTTTAATTTTTTACAAATATGCCGGTATTACAGACCCGCTCTCTGCTCTCTGCTGACTGCAGAAATGAGATGCACTTAATGTTATGGCGCGGTCGGGCCGGGCTGCGACTATACAGCTGGCCCAATGCGCTGTGTAAAAAAAACAGACCCGCTCAGCAGAGAGCAGAGAGCGGGTCTGTAAAACAGGCATATTTTTAAAAAATTAAAATGGAAAAAAAGGTTTAAGAATGATAGCACTAAAATAATGTTATATAATTCTGCACTATGTGCAGAATTATATAACATTATTTTTTAGGTTTACTGTCCCTTTAAGGTAGTTATATTGTAATTTTAATTTAAAATTAGGGGGGTTTTAAGTTTAGGAGCTAATAGCTTAATTTAGTGTTTTGCGATGTGGCTGGGCCGGCAGTTCAGGGGTTAATAGATTTATTTTAGTAGTAGCGATGTGGATTGCCGGCGGTTTAGGGGTTAATAGATTTATTTTAGTAGTAGCGATGTGGGGGCCGGCGGTTTAGGGGTTAATAGATTTGTTATAGTAGTTGCAATGTGGGGGGCTGGCAGTTTAGGGGTTAATAGGTTTATTTTAGTAGTAGCGATGTGGGGGCCGGTGGTTTAGGGGTTAATAAACTTGTTATAGTAGTTGCGATGTGGGGGGCTGGCGGTTTAGGGGTTAATAGGTTTATTTAGTGTTGGCTATGTGGGTGGGCGGCGGTAAACAGGTTGATAGGTTTATTATAGTATTTCCGATGTGGGGGGTGGCGGTTTAGGGGTTAATAGTGTAGTTTATGGTTGTTAGTGTACTTTGTAACATTTTTGTTATGAGTTTTGTGAAACATTTTTGTTTTGCAAAATCCATAACTATTGGTCTCAGATAGCGGAATGGATTGTGGCGGTATAAGCTATAACGATAGCATTATAGCCGGACCGCACAACCTGTAATATGGGCGCAATGAAAATCCTGCACTCAAAAGCCATTTTACAAGTTGCGGTATAGCCGTACTGCTGCGATTTGTAATACGGGAGACCTGCACATTCCACACGCAAAGACCAATTTTTCAGTGGTATAGCCGTACCACACAATCTTGCTGAAAGTTATTTACTTTATAACCTCTAAGTTTGCCTTTTTCTAGGAAACAACAGGCTGCCCCTTATCTCAGTGCTTTTTCGATATTGCACAAAAGCTAGACAGTGCTAGTTAATGTTTGCCATATAGATAACATTGTGCTCACTCCCGTGGGGAATTATAATGATTATGCAAGAACCAGCATTGATTAGCTAAAATGCAAGATTGTAAAACGCACTGTGATAAGGGGGCAGTCTGCAGTGCCTTTTATACAAGTAATCGTAAAGGTAAAAAGTATATTAATATAATAGTATTGGTTATGCAAATATGGGTAATGTGTAATAAAGAAATTATCTTTCTTTTTAAACAATAACAATTTTCAAGTAGACTGTCCCTTTAACACACTTGACTTTGACTTTCAATCCTTTCCATGTTCCTTTAATTATTGAAATTCAGATTATTGATATTTTTATTTCATAAAGAATGTTTAAAATTCTTACCCTGCAATATTCACTACTCACACTTTTATGTAACTGTGCATCTTTTCCCTTTAAACTACTCTGCAATATCCGTCTAAATAGTGCTCCATAGTCCATACTGCTGGATCCTGAATAGGAAGTAGTAGATAAAATAGGGTAAACACCCAAAGAGAACATTAATTGGACAGGTAAACAAGATTCAGACAGAGGACACACCTTTCTATGTAAAGAAAATAGAATGATAAGGATAATGTGAAATATAACAACCTTTGACTTATGCTTTCACTGCCGTTGGTGTCTATCACATATCTCAATAAGAATTAGATTTATCATCTGCGATCAAAGACATTTCTTCAGGCTAATGTAAAGAAGCACAATGCTTAGCTACGGACAACCCTAGCTCATAACACTTACGCAGTTCTAAAACCTTTGTATAGAACCGTACTTGTCAACCAGTAAAACCCATCTAAAGAAACCTGCTGTGATTTAAGTGCAATAAAATATTAAAGGGCCATAATACCCAAATGTTTAAACACTTGAAAGTGATGCAGCATAGCTGTAAAAAGCTGACTAGAAAATATCTCCTGAACAACTCTATGTAAAAAAGAAAGATATTTCACCTCAAAAGTTCCTCAGTAGCCACATCCCATTGTAAAGGATTTCTAAGCAGCATTTTAGTGTGTCTGTCCTGGGACAGCCGAAAGGATGAGCATCGTGCACTCTCATCTTATTTCACCAATCAGGTAAAGGAAGCTTACTATGAAATCTCATGAGAGTTAAGTCAAATCTCATGAGATCACAGTAAGAGTTCATGACCTCAGCACTGCTGCTGCTGATTGGCTGCTGTTCATTTCTTCATTTTTTTTTATTTTTACCTGCAGCTGGGAGCAGCTGAGTATAACTTTTTACACAGAACTTACTCTGGTGAGCTGAGGAAGTTGTGAGGTAAAATATCTTCTTTTTTTACATAGAGATGCTCAGGTGATATTTTCCTGTCAGCTTTTTACAGTTATACTGCATCAGTTTCAATTGATTTAGCATATGAGTATTATGTCCCTTTAATCATAGGAAAATAAAGAATTGCAATATACCATCATAATTTAATTTCTCCCCTTGCTTTTCATGTCAATACCTCTGAAAACTGGCTCCATCATACAAAAGTGCAATGAAATTGTACCTGGCCCTTCAACATTCTGCACATGGATGGCTTAGATCCCAATCAGGTAGTTTACATGTTGTGTGTTCGTGTTTTAACCCTGAAAAAATGGCCATTTCAGCATTAAAACAGCAACGCAGCCATTACAAGTATTGTCGGTATAGCTGTACCGCAAGCCTTTTAGCCTGTAACGGAACGTCTTGTCCGCATTTTAAAAAATGACGTTTTTTCATGGGACTTTCATAGCGCTGCCATTACAAGTTTTGCGGTGAGGCTAAAAAGCTTGCGTTACACCCTATAACGACAAGATCCGTACCGCCATCTGAGAGCAGTAGTTATGAGTTTTACGCAACAAAACTGTAACATAAAACTCATAACTAAAGTGTTACAAAGTACACTCACACCCATAAACTACCTATTAACCCCTAAACCGAGGCCCTCCCGCATTGTAAATACTCTATTAAAGTTATTAACCCCTAATCTGCCGCTCCCGACATCGCCGCCACTAATAAAACTTATTAATTCCTATTCCACCGATCCCCGACATCGCCACCACTAAATAAAGTTATTACTCCCTAAACCTCTGGCCTCCAACATCACTACCACTAAATGAACTTTTGAACCCATAAACCGCCAGCCCCCCACATCGCAACAACCTAAATTAAACTTTATTTTAGTTGTTAACCCCTAAACCTAACCCTAACACCCCCTAACTTTAACATAACTAAAATAGAGCTAAATTAAAGTTACAAATATTAACTAAATAATACCAATTTAAAACTAAATACATACTTACCTGTGAAATAAAACCTAAGCTAGTTACAATATAACTAATAGTTATATTGTAGCTAGCTTAGGTTTTATTTTTATTTCACAGGTAAGTGTGTATTTATTTTAACTAGGTAGACTAGTTAGTAAATAGTTATTAACTATTTACTAACTACCTAGTTAAAATAAATACAAACTTACCTGCGAAATAAAACCTAAGCTGCCTTACACTAAAACCTAACATTTTCAAAAATAAAAAAACTACCATTACATAAAATAAAATACACTAAAATAAAACATTTTTAAAAAAACTACCATTACAAAAAATAACAAGCAAAATTATACAAAATAATAAAAATTATTCATATTCTAATACCCTGTTTAAAAAACAAAAACAAAAAAACCTTAATCTATAATAAACTACCAAGGGCCCATAAAAGGGCCCTTTGTAGGGCATTGCCCTAAAGAAATCAGCTATTTTCCTACAAAAGAAACAAACACCCCCTAACAGTATACAAACCCCCACCCCCCCCCAAACCCACAAAATAAAAATAAAGTAAAACCTAATCTACCCATTGGCCTGAAAAGGGCATTTGTATGGGCATTGCCCTTAAAGGGCATTTAGCTATTTTTTCTGCCCTTAAAAGGCCATTCAGCTCTTTTTAGAAATGCCCAACCCCTAATTTAAAAAAAAAAAAACACCCCAAAAGGAAAAAAAAAAAAAATACACAAAATAACAAACGAATTATCCAAAATAATAAAAATTATTCCTAGTCTAATACCCATTTTAAAAAAAACACCCCAAAATAAAAGAAACCTGATCTATAATAAACTACCAACAGCCCTTAAAAGGACCTTTTGTAGGGCATTGCCCTAAAGAAATCAGCTCTTTTTCTAAACAAAAATACAAAGACCCACTAACATTAAAAACCCCTGCCCCCACAAACCCACAAAATAAAAAAAACTATCTAAAAAACCTAATCTACCCATTGCCCTGAAAAGGGCATTTGTATGGGCATTGCCCTTAAAAAGACATTTAGCTCTTTTTCCTGCCCTTAAAAGGGCATTTAGCACTTTTAAGAAATGCCCAACCCCTAATCTAAAAAAAAAAACAACCCAAAAAACCTTAAAAAAACCTAACACTAACCCCTCTTTAGGTACTCACAGTTGCTGAAGTCCCGCTTGAACGATCTTCATCCCGTTAGCTCTATCTTCATCCAGGCGGCTCCATCTTCATCCATCACAGGACCGGCATCTTCTTCATCCCTCCCGAGGCAGAGCGGTCGATGCGCGGGGGCGGAAATCCAGATGAAGGTCCAAGGCGGAGGTCCAAGGCGGATGTCCAGGCGGAAGTTCATCAATCCGACGTGGAGGCCCTCTTCATGCGATTGTCCGCTGTACACTGAGGATTGAAATGCAAGGTACCCCTTTTATAGAATGAGAGCTGCTTAAATCCTATTGGTTGATTTGAAAAGCCAATAGGATTTTAGCAGCCTTAATCCCTATTGGCTGATTCAATTTTTTCAGTTACTAGGAATGCAATGGTACCTCCAGTATAAAAGGGGTACCTTGCATTTCAATCCTCAGTGTGCGGCGGCCGATCGCATGAAAAGGACCTCCATGTCGGATCAATGGACTTCCGCCAGGACACCCACCTTGGACCTTCGCCTGGACCTCCACGTCCGCGCATCAACCGCTCCGCCACTGCAAGGATGAAGAAGATGCCGGTCCCGCAATGGATGAAGATTGAGCCGCCGGGATGAAGATTGTTCAAGTGAGACTTCAGCAACTGTGAGTACCTAAAGAGGGATTAGTGTTAGTTTTTTTTAAGGTTGTTTGGGGTGGGGTTTTTTTAGATTAGGGTTTGGGCAGTTCCTAAAAGAGCTGAATGTCCTTTAAAGGGCAAGAAAAAGAGCCGAATGCCCTTTTTCTTGCTCTTAAAAGGGCATTCAGCTCTTTTAAGAACAATACCCATACAAATGCCCTTTCCAGGGCAATAGGTAGATTAGGGTTTTTTTATTTTTTTATTTTGTGAGTTTGGGGGGGTGGGGGTTTGTAATGTTAGTGGGTCTTTGTATTTTTTTTTAGAAAAAGAGGTGATTTCTTTAGTGCAATGCCCTACAAAAGGCCCTTTTAAGGTCTATTGGTAGTTTATTATAGATTAGGTTTATTTTATTTTGGGGTAGTTTTTTTAAAATGGGTATTAGAATAGGAATAATTTTTATTATTTTGGATAATGCGTTTATTATTTTGTGTAATTTTTTTTTCGTTTTGGGGTGTTGTTTTTTTTTAGAATAGCCATTTTTTAATCTTAATGGGCAGCAAAAGAGCTGTGAATGCCCTTTTAAGGGCAATGCCTATACAAATGCCCTTTTCAGGGCAATGGGTAGATTAGGTTTTACTTTATTTTTATTTTGTGGGTTTTGGGGGTAGGGTTTGTATACTGTTAGGTGGTGTATGTTTTTCTTTTATAGAGAAAGAGCTGATTTCTTTAGGGCAATGCCCTACAAAAGGCCCTTTTAAGGTCCCTTTGTAGTTTATTATAGTTTAGGGTTTTCTATTTTGGGGTGTTTTTTTTTTAAACAGGGTATTAGAATAGGAATAATTTTTCTTGTTTTGGATAATTTCGTTTGTTATTTTTTGTAATGGTAGTTTTTTTTATTTTTTGTAATTTTAGTGTTTTTTATTTTTTGTAATGGTAGTTTTTTTTATTTTATAATGTTAGGTTTTAGTGTAAGACAGCTTAGGTTTTATTTCACAGATAAGTTTGTATTTATTTTAACTAGGTAGTTAGTAAATAGTTTAATAACTATTTCCTAACTACTCTACCTAGTTAAAATAAATACAAATTTACCTGTGAAATAAAAATAAAACTTAAGCTAGCTACAATATAACTATTAGTTATATTGTAGCTAGCTTAGGTTTTATTTCACAGGTAAGTATGTATTTAGTTTTAAATAGGTATTATTTAGTTAATAATTGTAACTTTAATTTAGCTCTATTTTAATTATGTTAAAGTTAGGGGGTGTTAGGTTTAGGGTTAGGGTTACGTTTAGGGTTACGGTTAGGATTAGGTTTAGGGATAGGGTTTAATAGTTTAATTTAGGTTGTTGCGATGTGGGGGGCTTACGGTTTAGGGGTTAATAGGTTTATTTAGTGGTAGTGATGTGGGAGGCCAAAGGTTTAGGGGTCAATAACTTTATTTGGTGGCGGTGATGTCGGGGAGCGGCGGAATAGGGGTTAATATCTTTATTATTGTGTGGGCGATGTTGGGGTGCGAAGGAATAGGGGTCAATAACTTTAGCATAGTGGTGGCGATATCAGGAGCGCAGATTAGGGGTTAATAGATTTATTGTGGTGGCGGCGATATCGGCAGCGGCATATTAGGGTCTAATAGATTTATTGTGTTGGAGGCAATATCGGGAGCGGCAGATTAGGGGTTAATAACATTATGTAGTTTTCGGCGATGTCAGGGGCAGCAGATTAGGGGTGTTTAGATGTGAAGTTTATGTTAGGGTGTTAGTTTTAAACGTAACATTTTTTTCCCCCATAGACATCAATGGGGCTACGTTACAGAGCTAACACGCTCTCCCCATTGATGTCTATGGGGAAAATGAGCACGTTAAAGCAGCGCTTGTATTTTGTGCGGTATGGTGCTCAACGCAACCATATCGCACACACAAGCTGGCTTTTCTAAAACTTGTAATGGCAGCACTATGGAGGGTGAAATAATACAACTTTTTTGCGTTCGTAAAATACCCTCTATAGCGCAAAACTTGTAATCTAGGTGAAAATGAGCTAATTTACATGTGCTACTAATTAGCCAAAGCAAAGGAAACAGGAATATGGTTTGCACCAAGTGTATTCCTGAATTGGTCTGTAAATCACAATGTTAAAGGGATAGGAAAGTCAAAATTAAACTTGCATGATTCAGCTAGAGTATGAAATTGTAAAACACTTTTACATTCCCTTTTATTTTCAAATGTGCTTCGTTCTCTTGGTATCACTTGATGAAAAAGTATACGCACATATCCTAAACTAGTGGGAGCTAGCTGCTGATTGGTGCCTGCATTCATTTGTCTCTTGTGATTGGCTAACTAGGTGTGTTCAGCTAGCTGCCAGTAGTGCAATGCTGTTCCTGCAGCAAAAGGATAACAAGAGAATGAAGCCAAAGTGATAATAGAAGTAAATTGGAAAGTTGTTTAAAATTGTATTTTTCGGGGGCGGAGCCAACCGGGCAAGCAAGCAGTCACATAAGCTTACAGCTCCGGCAAAACTACATAGCACGCTCTGTATTGGAGCTGACAGGAGAGCTTTGGAACTAAACAGCAGACGTCTCATATATCACTGACATCAGTGGATCTAGTTTTTAGTCAGTGCGCAAATTTATAGAGACTTATTTCGTCTCTAGCCGGAATCTCACTTGAAAGTAAAGAGGATTGGCGGCCATATTGACAGTGGCGTACTTCCATGTGTAGGTGCCACGGATCCGGAGAGTATCAGAATTACCTCAGGCCTTTATTGCAACGGTGCACAAGTGTCCATCGCCTACAGAGGAGCTCTGTTAATACGGGTTGTAATCGGTCCACATTTCATCCGGACGGATCACAATCGTAGCCCAGTGCATCAGGCCTAGTGCTCACATGGGCATCTACTATAAGTGTCTCATGGCTGTTATTTGTTAACAGCGTTACGCAGGGCCTTACAGTGCAGGAGACTGAAAACAGAGCCGACTATTAATAGTGGGTACAGTGAAATAAATTGTAAACGCTACTCTTGAACTATAACCCCTTAACAACACACAAACTGGTCTTTAAAGACCAACAACTTACCCTGTACGTCGTTAGGGGTTTAAAGGGTCTGGAAGCGATCCTGATCGCTATATTTTCTTCTTTATAATGCTCTCCATAAAAAAAAATGAAAATAATTTGTTCCTCTGAATATATACTTATTGAGGTTTATCTGATGTCTTATTAAATAAGTCTTTCTAATTAATGTTTTAATATAGAGTTTTTGTTAGATTGTTTCATGTTACACATATAAGATTACCTAACTGGAATCTGCGCAGAGACATGGTATTATTATCTATTGGCCTTGGTTTCTTCAAATGTTTATGCTGTTCGGAGTAAAACCCATATTGTTATATTCAATAGTTAAATGCACCCAAAGTTGAATAAAACTTTTTTATTACAATGTTCACATGGTATTACCTATAAGGGATTATTTACTCAAAAGTTCACACTGAAGTCATGATATACATGCTTTTTATGAATATAATAATAGTCAGGTTCTACAAATACTATATATCCCACACAATAACATTCAACAACGCACGCCAAGTCGACCTAACTATTCTTAACTACTCCATAGCACCCCCTCCCAATTATTTACCCACTTACTTATTCTCCCCCCCCTTTCCTTTTTTTTTTTTCTTCTTCTTCTCCTTGGTGTGTGGGTCCCCCTCGATACCCTCTAATTGTTTAAGTAACTTCAACCTCTGCATTTTACTAATCCATTACACATTGATTACTCAAACAGTAAGAGAAATCTTCCCCCGGTTGGCTCCATATCTCTCTGCCCTCATTAACATATAACAGTCTGGTTATTTGAATCCTAACCAGAGGCTAACTTTGCGGTTTCCCTTGAAACACACTGCTAACAATACAAACTCAAAGTATTTTCAATAATATCCCTGGTCAATACAGTAGCACTATATATCTCAGACAACAAACTAGTATTTTATTAGAGATTGGGATATTGACATAAGAGGAGGAGGAAGGTCATAGACATAAAAATCGCCTTCCCCTTTTTTTTTTCCTCTTGCACCCATGGCTCCTCTAGATGCCAGTAACCTGTGCTAAACATAATGTTAGGGGTCTCAACTCCCCCACTAAGCGGAGCCTTCTGCTCCGTTCGGTTAAAGATCTACAAGCAAAAATAGTATTCTTACAGGAGACTCATTGGCTAGCTAAGGACCCCCCACCATTAAAAACTATACTCTTCCTGATAATTGAAACAGCATCCTATACTAAAAAATCCAGAGGGTAGCCATCCTAGTTCATAAAGACATCACCTATGAAAGAGTCCTGATAGACTCAGATCCTCAAGGATACTTTCTAATAATAGTTTGTAAATTAGAAGGGAAACTACACACCTTAGCTTCATATTATGGCCCCAACACCAAACATATAAAACACTTTTAAAAAAAGTTTTTAGGACACTTGGAAAAAAACAAGCAGGGTAATTTAATCATAGCAGGGGACTTTAAGATGGTTCCTGACCCCAAGGTTGATACACAAATTCCCAAAACTCAAAAATGAGATAAATCTATTTCCATTACATCTCAAAAATTTACGTCTCTTTTAGCTCAATTCAATTTGTTCGATGTTTGGCGCTCATTACATTCTACTGCTAAAGATTATATGTATTACTCACCGATTCATGACTCCTACTCTAGGATAGATTTTTTTCTGTCGTGCCCCCTGGCTACTAGATAAGATAAAAGAGTTTAAGATAGGAGATTGCACTTGGTCTGACCACTACCTGGTCACTTTACAACTTTCAAAACTGTTTTCATTAACCACTAGACCCCCTTGGCATTTACATGACTCCATACTCTCTATTCCTGGCCTTAAAGACACTATCATTTTAGAAATTTAACAGTTTCTCCAAACAAATTATATGGAGGATGTTGATGAGCACTAAAAGCATATATAAGGGGATTGCTAATTAAAACAGGAATACAAACTAGAAAGTGCTCTTCTTCTTCTCTAGCAAAGCTACATCAAACCCTACACTCTCTAATAAACCAACACATATCATCCCTAGACTCAAACCTTTTACAGTGCATCACACAAACTAAACATGTCCTGCAAATTTTAGAAAATCAGAAAGTTCAAGACCATCTTAGAGATAGCAAACGCTTGTTCTATATTAAGGGTAATAAAGTGGTCTATCTCATTGCCAGAAAATTGAGAGAGCGCACCGCCCAAGCTAGGATACCTTATTTACATGCTAGAGGACTAAAGGTTACAAACCCCAAATTAATAGGTAATAAATTAATAGGTAACAAATTTGCTAATTACTACACCCAACTATACAATCTACATCTCTCTCCAGACCAAGTTAAACCAGATAAAGATACTATAAATTAATTTCTTTCCCATCTACACCTGCCAAGCCTTACACAAGAACAAACCGATAACCTAAATACTCAGTTTAGTATAGAAGAAATCGGTAGAGCCATTTCTAAATTAAAGCCACGTAAATCCCCAGGGCCTGATGGATATACAGACCTTTTTTACATATCATTTTCTGATCAGTTATCCCCAGTTTTATTGAGAGTCTTTAATAAGGCTGGTCAACTAGGATCCTTCCCAAAATAATTTTTACAAGCCACAATTATTACCTTACCCAAACCAGGTAAAACTTCTGATGCCTGCGCACATTTTAGGCCCATTTCACTACTAAATTATATGCCAAGATATTGGCAAACCGGATAAAGGGCATTATTCCATATCTAGTCAATTTGGATCAGGTGGGTTTTACCCAAGGGCAGGAGGTTACTTAATATTTTCCCTGATGCCTATCGGCTGGGTCAACCTTGTGTAACTTTATCTTTAATGCTGAAAAGGCTTTTGACCGAGTCGACTGGCTTTATTAATTAAAAGTTCTGCAGAAATTTGGATTCTCACCTACTTTATATACTAAAATTATGGCCCTGTATTCCTCCCCAACAGCAACAGTACGCAGTTTAAGTTTTTGCTCTTCAGAATTTTTAATAACTAATAGAATACGTCAGGGATGTCCCCTTTCCCCTTTATCATTTGCCCTTGCAATGGAGCCTTTAGCAGAGGCAAATAGATCTTCTCCGGCGATTGATGGGGTACATCTGCATAGCAATACGCAAAAAGTAGCGCTCTTTGCTGATGATTTAACCATATTTGTATCGAACCCATCATCTTCAATACCAGCTATATTCTCTTTACTAAAGAACTTTGCTTCAATTAGCTATTATAAATTAAACTATACAAAAACATCTGTCTATGCTTTAAATATTTCAAACAAAGAACTGGCTAATTTACAAAGACAATTCCCTTTTACATGGTCAACAGACAAAATAAAACACCTAGGTGTTTATCCCATGACATTACAACAATCATCTTATCAAATTTTGACCCTCTGCTACAACAATTCAAGGAACTTACAAAGAGGTGGAATTCTCCTAGTCTTTCATGGTGGGGCAGAATTGCAGCCGTAAAAATTAACCTGTTACCTAAAATAACATATTTATTTCTGTGTTTGCAAATCTCTATTCCTAAATCCCTTATTATTCATTTTCAACACGTGTGTAGCTCTTTTATTTGGCAAGGTAAACAACCTAGAGTAGCCATGAAGTGGTTACATAATCCAGTTACAGCAAGAGGCACCGCCATGCCCAACTTATTGGCATACCACGAAGCAGCTCGATTAGCACATATTTTAGCTTGGGCACAAATATAACCAATACTAAATGGTCACTACAAGAACATGACTCAATTGCTCCTTCAATCTCTCTTCGAGATTTAATATGGATCCCGAAACATGTCAGGAAACCCAACATAACAGGTAATTATATTATTATTTCAAACCTTAAATTCTGGGATAAGATCCACCATAGACAGGGAATATCCCCTCATCCATCCCCAATTTACTCCCTTGTAGGATTGTTATCAGCCCTCCCAGATACCCATATCAACCAATGGGAAGGAATTGGAATAGAGACTGTGCAGGATTTATTTGTAAACGACTCAATTATGACCTCTGCATAGTTTCAAAGTCAATTTTCCCTTCACCACTATTCTGCTTTGAATTTTTTAGACTAAAAAGTTTTTTAAAATCTTTGATCTTTCTTACTACACCTCTAAGACAAAAGACCAACTGGGAACAAAAAATGGTTAGCCAATGCGCATGTCCCGGGAATGTTCTCCCTCTCTTATATTTATGTGCTACAACCTCCCCTTTTCCATAAAACACCTTACATTAAGATATGGGAACAAAGCTTCAAATTTGAAGCATCTAATAAAATATAGCATTTAGCAATTCTTTCTACCAAAAAAGCAATTCATGTTACCACCCTCTATGAGCTTCACTTTAAAATATCTTACCTAATGGCACCTCTCCACTTAAACTTTTTCAAACATCCAATATAAACTCATGTTGGAGGGATTGTGGTAAAATAGGGATGTGGTGGAAATGTTCGAAAATTTAAAGTTTCTATTACTGCATGAAATTTGGCATCAATATCAAAGAGAGGCCCCAGGCAGGGATGTTCCATACAATTCGAGAACGAACACTACCTTACACACTCAATTTATGCATATACTTATTAATGACTGTTAAATCAGATATTGCTAATGTCTGGCGCCAGCCTAAGGGCCCTAGGTGGAGCCAGGTTCTAAGCAATTTAACTCATATTGAATCAGTGGAAAGTATGGTCTTTGTTACAAACAACAAAATAGAAACTCACTGTATGAGCTGGGAATTATGGCGACAATGCCAGGGAAATACACTTTAACACCTAGTAGGAGAACAAAAATACATATAATCACATATATCCAATCTTATCCCAACACCACTGAAGATAAACAATGCATTCTCAATCTCCTTTGTATTATGGTTTGATATATGAAAGAGCCGCAGATGCAGGATTATTATATATGTATATATATATATATATATTTATATATATATATATATATATATATTATTTTTCTCATTATCCCTTTCCCCTTATTTAATTTCTTCCCCTTTCACCGTAATAGTTTGACATCTATGAAAATTTATTAACTTCTACCTCCTCCTAATGTCTCATCCCCACCTTTGCACTGGTTCAGCTATAATGAAAACCAGGACTGTTGGGGGTACTTGAGAACCGCGGTTGGCAAACACTGCCATAGAGCAAAATGAAATCATTATATCACTAATTTCATCACTACTACTTCTAGATATCCTACTTTCGGGTATATAAATCAATTAATCACCACTACATAAACTTGCAAAAATGCGAACTACCTATTTAATCTATACCTAATCCTTCTTCACGATACAGGGCCATACTTGAATATATACCAGTTACTTTTATATTAAGTACTAAATGTTTAGAAACACTCACCTAGATTACGAGTTGTGCATTAGGGTTAAAAAGCAACATTAAGAGGTCCCAACGCTGCTTTTAACGCCCACTGGTATTACGAGTCTTGAAATGACAGGCTCACCGCTCACTTTTTTGGCCAGACTCGGAAATACCACAAATCCACTTACGTCAATTGCGTATCCTATATTTTCAATGGGACTTGCATTGCGCCGGTATTACGAGTCTGCCAAAAAGTGAGCGGTAGACCCTCTCCTGTCAAGACTAGTACCGCATTTTAAAGTCAATAGTTAAGAGTTTTACACTACAACGCTGTAGCATAAAACTCTTAACTAAAGTGCTAAAAAGTACACTAACACCCATAAACTACCTATTAACCCCTAAACCGAGGCCCCCCACATCATAAACACTAAAACAATGTTTTAACCCCTAATCTGCCGAACCGGACATCGCCGTCATTATAATAAACATATTAATCCCTTAACTGCCGCACTCCCGCCTCGCAAACATTAGTTAATTATTATTACCCCTTATCTGCCATCCCTAATAGCGCTGTCACCTACCTACATTTATTAACCCCTAATCTGCCGCCCCCAACGTCGCCACCACTATATTAAATTTATTAACCCCTAAACCTAAGTCTAACCCTAAACCTAACCCCCCCTAACTTAAATATAATTAAAATAAATCTAAATACAATTACCTAAATAATTCCTATTTAAAACTAAATACCTATAAAATAAACCCTAAGCTAGCTACAATATAACTAATAGTTACATTGTAGCTAGCTTAGGGTTTATTTTTATTTTACAGGCAAGTTTGTATTTATTTTAACTAGGTACAATAGTTATTAAATAGTTATTAACTATTTAATAACTACCTAGTTAAAATAAAGACAAATTTACCTGTAAAATAAAACCTAACCTAAGTTACAATTACACCTAACACTACACTACAATTAAATAAATTAACTAAATTAAATACAATTAATTACAATTAAATAAAATTATCTAAAGTACGAAAAAAAAAACACTAAATTACAGAAAATAATAAAATAATTACAAGATTTTTAAATTAATTACACCTACTCTAATTCCCCTAACAAAATAAAAAAGCCCCCCAAAATAAAAAAAGCCCTACCCTACACTAAATTACAAATAGCCCTTAAAAGGGCCTTTTGCGGGGCATTGCCTGAAAAGTAATCAGCTCTTTTACCTGTAAAAAAAAAGTACAAATAACCCCCCAACATTAAAACCCACCACCCACACAACCAACCCTACTCTAAAACCCACCATATCCACCCTTAAAAAAAAAACTAACACTAACCCCTTGAAGATCACCCTACCATGAGACGTCTTCACCCAACCGAGCAGAAGTGGTCCTCCAGACGGGCAGAAGTCTTCATCCAAGCCGGGCAGAAGAGGTCCTCCAGACAGGCAGAAGTCTTCATCCAGACAGCATCTTCTATCTTCATCCATCCGGTGAGGAGCGGGTCCATCTTCAAGACATCCGACTCGGAGCATCCTCTTCATCCGACGGCCGATGACTGAATGAAGGTTATATTTAAGTTAGGGGGCGGTTAGGTTTAGGTTTTGACTTAGGTTTAGGGGTTAATACATTTATTATATTGGTGGTGACGTTGTGGGCGGCAGATTAGGGGTTAATAAATGTAGTTAGGTTGCGGCGACATTGGGGGCAGCAGATTAGTTGTTAATAAATATAATTTAGAGTTTGGCGATGTTGGGGGCAGCAGATTAGGGGTTCATAACTATAAAGTAGGTGGCGGCGGTGTCCGGAGCGGCAGATTAGGGGTTAAAAATAAAATTTAGGTGTCAACAATGTCGGGGGCCGCAGATTAGGGGTTAATAAGTGTAAGATTAGGGGTGTTTAGACTCTGGGTTCATGTTAGGGTGTTAAGTGTAGACATGAAAAGTATTTCCCCATAGGAATCAATGGGGCTGCGTTAAGAGCTTTACGCTGCTTTTTTGCAGGTGTTAGCTTTTTTTTCAGCCGGCTCTCCCCCATTGATTCCTATGGGGAAATCGTGCACGAGCACGTTTTAGCAGCTCACCGCTAACGTAAGCAGCGCTGGTATTGAGGTGAGATGTGGAGCTAAATTTTGCTCTTCGCTCACTTTTTTGCGGTTAACACTGGGTTTCTAAAAACCTGTAATACCAGTGCTGTCTGTAAGTGAGCAGTGAGCATAAACTGCTCGTTAGCACCGCACCCCTGTTAACGCAAAACTCGTAATCTAGGTGACTGTTTTTTTGATGTTTGTAACATATTTGAAAACTTCAATAAAAAAATAATAATCGTATGTTCTATCCAAATTATGAAACATTTTTGTGGGGTTTCCTGTCCCTTTAAATGGATTAATTATTCCTCCAAAATACTTACTCTTGTTAGCTTCTTTTAACGAGACCCAATTTCAGAAATCTGCAATTTAGAAGCATAAAATCCATAGTGAAAAGTTCCATCTTATTGGAAACTTTTCTAGCATGTTTACCATAGGAATTAAAAGCTTCAGGGATACAAATGCTGATTGGATATCGTTTCCAAGCAAAAAAAACCCTGCTGAATTTAGCTTCAGAATTTGTAACTAAAATGTAATATTTAGTGGAAACCGTACTCAAAAATTTCTGTAACCCATCTGAAAAAGCAGCAATGGAACATGAACATGAGAAGCAAAAGCTGTTCAAATTGAAACCTTTATAGCAGTATAAGGTGTAAACTTCCTACTTATGCTCATTGGTTCACTGGTTAAAAGTAACTTCCCACTAATGCTTACTGGTTGATATACCTACCCTTAATCATTGGTTGATACTTCCTGCAAATGCATACAAATAAACAAATCAAGCAGCACTAAAGGTAAGTTGAAAAAACATATAGGGGGCCTCTAATGTTAAAATGAGAATACTCTGATAAAAAAAAGTAATATATAACTATAATAACGCAATTTTGTCTCTAGTAATCCATTTTGTGTAAGCATAACATTTTAAGATGAGTTTATTATATATATATATATATATATATATATATATATATGTGTGTATACAAGGGTTAATACAGCGCCTATATATCCATTAAAATATGGGTTATGTATAGGAATATGGATGGAAACAATAATAAATAATTAAAATAAAATAAAGAAATAAAAAGTATATGAAATGTGAAACAATGCTCATATAAGTCTTTAGAATGTATATAGTCCGTAATAAATCTTCAGCTAGAGATGATATGCAGTAATAGATGGTATATAATACCCTTACCAGATATTACCCCAATCTAATGAGGTAAGTATGCCGCACTGGGGGTATATATAGATAGTAGAATCTTCTCCTTGTATCCAGATGTGATGCCTCTTGGGTTTTCGTTAGCCTCCTGGAGTATGCAGGGATGTGTTCCTGGTTGTAAATAAATCCCTTGCACTTCCTGTGGGTTGGTAGTTAGCCTCTTGGAGTACCTTTTCTGTCTTGGTATAAACTTGTTTCCTTAAAATAATCTCTTCTACTTGTAGACATTTATGTAATGAAGTTAAATTCCAGTTAAATTGCCAGTTCAGGTCATCAGTAGCTTTTTATATCCAGCACTGTGCAGATCCTGAAATCTACTGGCAGTGTGTATATATATATATAGCACACAGAGAAAGTCCAGCACTCACTTACAAGCTCTCAGCTAGGATTAAAAGCAAAAAATGGAAGAGTTAGTTACCACATCTGGCCAAATGGGATAAGCCCAGGTATCATGTCAAGGTCTCTTCCCTAAACAGCCACACAATGCAAGCTCCCAATTCAACAAACTGGGGTGAAGGGTGCACAGGCTTATGTAATCACCCTAGACATATACAAAACACGGAAGGGGACTGCACTCTCAGAACTTGACGTGGTACCTGGGCTTATCCCATTTGGCCAGATGCGGTAACTAACTCTTCCATTTTTTGCTTTTAATCTTAGCTGAGAGCTTGTAAGTGAGTGCTGGACTTTATCTGTGTGCTGTATTATTTTGTTTTATAATTTTCCCTATGGACCTTGCACCCAGATCTGTATGGGGTTAACTGCCTGTGACTCTGGGGACGGTGCAGCTTCCTGAGAGTGCTATTGTGCACCCAGGGCTGTGCATGTTGCAGGGTCATGGGATGTGTACCCAGTCCGGTCTGAGAGTTCAGTCCCCTTCCGTGTTTTATATATATAATTGAACAGCCAATAGGATTTTAGCAGCTCTCATTCTATTGGCTGATTCAAATTTTTCAGTCAATCAGAATGCAAGGGACACCATTTATTTTAATTGGTAGTTAGTTTAAACTTAGTTTTTTTTTAATTTGACAGGTAAGTTTTAATTTAATTTAAGATAGGGAAATTGTAATTTTAATATAAAGTTAGGGAGTGTTAGGGTTATGTTAGGGTTAGGGTTATGGTTAGGTTTAGGCATTACTAGTTTAATTTAGTTTATTGTGATGTTAGGGGATTTTGGTTTAGGGGTTAATAGTTTAGTTTAGTATATTTTGTTGTGGGGGGTTGCGGTTTAGGGGTTAATAGGTTAATTATAGTGGCGGCGGTGTAGGGTTTAATAACTTTAGTATAGTGGGGTCGATGTGGGTGGGCGGACGGCAGATCAGGGGTTAATAATATTTAAATAGTGTTTGCAATGCGGGAGGGCGGCGGTTTAGGGGTTAATATTTTTTAGAGTGGTGGCGATATTGGGAGCGGCAGATTAGGGTTAATACATTTATTATAGTATTTGTGATGCGGGAGGGCCTCAGTTTAAGGGTTGATAGGTAGTTTATGGGTGTTTAGTGTACTTTGTAGCAGTTTAGTTATGAGTTTTATGTTACAGCTTTGTAGCGTAAAACTCATAACTACTGACTTTAGATGGTTTTACGGATCTTGTCATTTTAGAGTATAACACTTGCTTTTTAGCCTCACCACAAAACTCGTAATACCAGCGCTATGGGAATCCCATTAAAAAACGTAATTTTTACGAGTTCGGTACTGACGTTGCGTTACAGGCTAAAAGGCTTGCGGTACACCTATACCGACAAGACTTGTAATGACTGCGGTGCTGTTTTAACACTGAAAATACCATATTTTCAGTGTTAAGAGCTGTAACGCACAACTCGTAATCTAGCTCATAGTATGTTATTCTGTTAGAATAAAAGGGTGGAATGTAAGAATATGTAACCATAATGATGCCATCTTGTCTCTAGTAATCAATTTTGTGCAAACATACCATTTTATGATGAGTTTATTATTTTTCATTATAAGGTAGTTACTATAAGGTAGTTACTATGCTGCATAACTTGTCCGCCTGCTCTGAGGCAGCGGACAGAAATCAACCCAATCAAATATGATCGGGTTGATTGACACCCTGGCCGCAAATCCGCAGGGGGCAGCATTGCACAAGAACTGCTGGTGCAATGATAAATGCGTATCGATGTGCGGCGGACATGATATGTTACTTCATATCATGTCCGCTCGCACATTGATAAATATGCCCTTTTATCTCAATAATTTGTCCAATGGTCTTGTTATGTCTTTGGCGATGCGCCCAGGTATACTTTTATCTAACACTCCTCGCTCACTAAAAATACTCCTTTTTATTCCTTATTTTTAATGAAGTTCTTTGTTCTAAGCATACTGTAAAAAATGGTGTGATTATGATTACGTCATTGTTTAACCCCATATACTGTAACCATTGTATATAAAAGTCTGTGATGCCTTATAATAAACAGAACAGTGATTAGACTTTACTTGCTGCCTGTCTAAATGCTGTTTCCCAAGATCTCGCTAAGTAACCCATTCAGTTCCAGGTGAAGGTGTAGAATACTGCTAAGTGTCAAGTGATACCCCCGGTTATAAGATAACGCCTAACAGTTCATTGGTTAAAAGTAACTTCCTACTAATTCTTATTGGCTGATATATAATTTCTACTCTTGATCTTTGGTTGATACTTCCTGCAAATGCATACAAATAAACAAATCAAGCAGCACTAGTGGTAGGTCGAAAAAACATATAGGGGGCACCCTCCTATGTTAAAATGAGAATACATCGATAAAAATAAGTTCCAAATATAATCAATAAAGATTAAGATAATGGGATAGAATGGGGCATTTATCATTGCACAAGCATTTCTTGTGCAATGCCGCCCCCTGCACATTCACGGACAATAGGCTGCTAACAGGGGTTGTCAATCATCCCAATCGTGTCGTATTGGGATGATTGCTGTCTGCCACCAAGGAGCAGTGGTCTTATGACTGCTGTTTCTTAACTGACCTTTCCGGTAAGCCAGAAACTTCGGGCGTAGAAAGCAGAATCCGCTGCTTGATAAATCTACCCCATAGACTCAAGATACCACAAGGTGTGTGAATCGTTCCAAGTGTCCTAGAAAAAAACTGAAAGAAGAGCTGAAAGCAAGGCTCCTTCCTGTGATGAGATTATGACTCCTCCCAGAAATAAACTCTATAAACATAGAAAAAAAACAGGGGTGCCACATGGCCAAGTACAGTTTTGAACCAAGTATAAAATCACCAATAAGAAGAGCACCCTCGATTTGTATTGCACCCCACAAGTGCTATATTTTAAAACAGGACCTTCACAGCCGTCCAGCTAACTGCTCAACAGATTAACACAGGAACCATCCAAAGGGGTCTTAACAAAAGGCAAATTGGTCATAAAACAAGCAGCAAATTTGTATAAATGTTAAAAAAAACATTATTTAAAAACAGTGTCGCCTGATGAAAAAGCTTTGGTGATTTAATTTTGGTTCTTGACTGTACTTGGCAATATATATATATGTATATTATGAGGTTAGCAAAACGTTTTTGAATCCTATATTTATGGATTGGCTCCTAGATTTTGAATAAATTTGTCAAGCCTTGCATTAAGCACACTTAAAATTGTCAGTGCTGAATTCACACTGTCACTTGACTGTTATCTTGTGGGATTTCACCATAATCTTTCAAAATTTCATAGTAAACTTCCATAAACTGAGGCGGTACAAAAGTGACAGTGCCTGTACATGCTAGATGCAGGCTTCCTTGCAAGTCCCAGGACAACCTGATTGGTTGCTTAAAATCTCTTTATAATGTGCAAATTAAAGAAGTGATTCAGCACTTGTGTAATGTACCTTTAAAGGGACACTGAACCCCTTTTTTTTGTTTTGTGATTCAGATAGAGCACGCAATTTTAAGCAACTTTCTAATGTACTCCTATTATCAAATTTTCTTTATTCTCTTGGTATCTTTATTTGAAAAGCAAAAATGTAAGTTTAGATGCTGGTCCATTTTTAGTGAACAACCTGGGTTATTCTTGCTGATTGGTGGATAAATTCACCCACCAATAAACAAGTGCTGTCCTTAGCTAAGATGCATTCTTTTTCAAATAAAGATAGCAAGAGACCGAAGAAGAATTGATAATAGGAGTAAATTAGAAAGTTGCTTAAAATGTCATGCTCTATCTGAATCACGAAAAAAAAAATTGGATTCAGTGTCCCTTTAAGTTCAATTTAGTTGGTAAATAAGATATGTTTATATATTCTTGGCTTTATTAGTTCAATATCTTTGTTTCTAGGATATACAACACAAACATTCTTTAATAACATGGTCATTGTCAATGATCAGAATAAATAGCTAACTAGTGGGAGGAAAATATAATCATCTTAATATGGAGCTGGAGGTAAACCAGCTCTGTTTCCTGCCTGACATTTGAAGACAAAGCCAAAGGCTGAATACAATAAACAAAATCAAGGTAATAAAACAAAGCGATTATGAAAGATCTATTAAAGATAAATATTATCAGACACAGCTTATGTCATATTCTGGCTGTAAGCAAAGGAATCTCAGTGTCTGTTTTTTGTTTTTTAAGACTAAATTCACAATTACTTTTCCTAATGTTAATAATTCCCTCCTACAGAATAAATGGGACTTTACTAGGCTATATGTACTGGATCAGCACTTAACCCATAAGAGTATATCTGTTTTAGAATAATTACTTATATCTTAAATAACAGTGTTTCTATAGCAACCAAATGGTTTGCTCTTTATATTCATGAACAGAATTTGCATACAGGTTACATATTTTCCAACATTTTTGGCTGAGAATGAGGGACACAGGAGAGTGATAGGAGTCTGTTACCATTTTGCATGTGGAGCCGTGCTGGGAGGGATCATGGGTGTTTATGGGTGGCCTGTGGGTGTGTCAGGGCAGTCTGTGGGTGTTTCTAGGTGTTCTGTGGGTGGGGTTAAGGAAAATTCTGTAGAGGGACATATGGCTGTCTCAGAGGGACAGAGCTCAGAATCAGGGACTGTCTCTCCCAAATAGGGACAGTTGAAAGTTCTGAAATTATTGTGCATGCATTTTTCCCTTAAAGGGACACTAAAAACTAAGGGCTTAATTACAAGTGGAGCTCTAATTTATCACCCGTTTATGGGTGTGTACGATAAATGACCAGCCATTACAAATAAGCGCTCAAAAATCAACCAGAGATCAGATCTCTGCTTAATTTTCTCAATGTCCCCGAAATTGCCCCCGAAATTAAGTGGTGTTCTTTTTTTATAATAAAAAGAAATAAGCATTTTTATTTTGTAAAGATATATCGGCAAAAAGAAGTTATAAGGAGTTAAAAGTGCAGTCTCTGTGTGTTTTCAGTAAATATATATGTATATGCTTATATACATACAGTATATATTTATGTGCTAATATGTGTATTTACACATATTAACACATAAATATATATGTATATATTCATATACATATATATTTATAATTTCTTTCCATCGCTGCACAACTTACCCCCTTTGCTGCGCTAGTTCTCATGCTGTGTCTGAAGGCATGAGAACGAGGCTCTCATTGGAGCCTATGGAAGTGTGCTCTCATGAGCATAATGCTTCCGTGCAATGCGAATGGTAACTTGTAATACCAGCGCACATTTGCGTGCGCTGGTATTTCTAAGTTGAGCACAAATATTGTTTTAGCGGAAGTGATATTTTGCACTCAACATGTTATCTAAATATCTAAATATATTTCATGCACCTCTCTCTAATTATTGGGGCCGCCATTTTGGAACTTAGGTTTCACTTCAAGTATCTGAAGCAGAGTTGCTGCACATGTTCAAACACGTTAACAATGTAATGCAATGAAAGGTATATTTCAACATGGTGAAGATGAGGTTCACCATCGTACCACCCCAAGACTTGGCATCTCTAAAGCCTAAATCAGCATGTCTCTAGCAATATCTTCATTCAGGCAGCGTTTTTTTATCATCATCCATCATCTTATCTTCTGTTGCTGATGTCATCTTCATGAGGCCCCAAACGCTCACTGAATTTTGAATCCGAGGTACCCCTATCAACCAATAAAATGAAAAGCTCTCATAAGAAGTTTGAGCATTAAATGCGATTGTGTTTGAGTGATTGCATTTACTTTAAACATTGCCCCTCAACGCTGTCCATAGAAAATATGGGAAGCGTAAATTAGCGTGAGTTTGCGCAAATGAATTTAAGATCATTTAAACAGTGCACCACTTGTAATATGGAAGAACCCCAGGATCTTGCGATCATGTTTATGCTCCTAATGCTAACGCTCCACTTGTAATCTGGCCCACAAATGGGATGATAGTGGCTGATTGCCAACAGTGAGCAGGGGGCGGCATCGCACAAGTATTTCTGGTGAAATGCTTGTGCAATGATAAATGCGGACAGTGTATGCTGTTTGCCCACAGTGATATCCAGTGGACCATTGTTAAATGGAGCCCTATGAATCAGCCACCCTTGCTACACAAAGTACTCATGAACCTTTTACTCTATAACATGACCCCTTGTGCTGATGTTGCTATTTTTGTGAAAAATACTTTATTAAATGCTTTATTAATATCTGGGCTCACCTGAGCATGGATGAAGCAACACTAAGCCAAAGAGGAGTTTAGCTGGGAAACTTTAAGGGTGTGCTAAGTCAAAGGTGATGAGCGCAGCCAAAGCACAGAGCCATGCTAAGGGTTAGAGCGTTGGTGAGTATAGGGTGTGCTGTACTTTCTCCTATGCTAGTGTCAGTTATGGAAGGGATGCTAAGCATAGTGAGCTTGATCTGTAGACGGCTTCTGTGAAGAGGAACTGTTTTTATCTGCGCTAGTAATAGCACTATTTATGACATGGATGTCGGAAATCTTCTTGGAGGTGTTTTGTTGCAAAGACCTATGGGAGAGGTGTTAAAAGGCCTCTGCTGTCAATCAAGTGCTTGGGTATTCTGTTTCGTAATCCTGGCATTCCTGACTCTGCTATGTGTCCTTGGTCTGCTTATGTCTTGGTTATTGCTCCAAGTATTACCCTTACCTGTACCCTGTCTTGCTAGTTGCCCCTCTGTCTGAATTCTGGTCTATCCTTCCGTTGTCCCTTTCTTCGCGGTTCTTGGCTTCGGACATATTTACTGATACTGAACTTCAGCCTGGTTCCTGACCTCTCTTCTGAATTTCTCCTGTTATACTTGAATGTTTTTATTGTTTCAACTTTCTCTCTTCTCTCCTCTAAGCTATACATACTGTCATCCTGTTTTTAAAAGTTTTATTTTTTAAGAACATGTACCATTTTAATAGCTCACTTGTGAACATATTTAAGTTTTTTATTCTTCTGGAGACATGGCCAACAAAACGGTACACAATATTCAAAATGAGGCCTAGCTAGTGGTCTGTGAAGTGGCATAAAAACTAGACATGTGCATTTGTTTTCATACAAATACTTATTCATTTTAATATTGATCCATTTGGCAGCATATGGAGTGGACAAATCAAAATGCTTGTCAGAAAATAAAAAATATGTGGAGCTCTGGTACAGTAAATGCGCAAAAATAGTTTAAATGAAACATGGATAAAATGAACAACATAAAATTACACTTGCAAGTTAAAAAAATGGCTCGACGCATTTCGGCTTACGCCATCATCATAAGCCTAATATTTTATTTAACATCTGCATCTCTTTTAAGGTGTTCAGTTACTCTGATTGGTACATAAGAAAACCGCATGTCAGTATGACTGGCTTAACCCTCTATATACCCTCACCTCCTTAGGTCTACAAAATGGTATATAAAAGCTAATTACTATCATTAAACTATTTATTTATATCTTATCTCATAAAGCTGCTGATACAGTGACATAGGGGCAAATTTATTAAGATGCGGGCAGACATGATCCACTAGCACCAATCGGCCGCTAGCAGGAGATGTCAATCATCACGATAATATCTGATCATGATGCTTGCTGTCCGCTGCCTCAGAGGTGGCAGATAAGTTAAGGAGCAGTGGTCTTAAGACCTGGTACCTCCCTAGTGGTCATACCTATGTATTGCATATTGCATTCCATAAGTTAATCAAATAAACTACGTACATAGTTTGTTCTGCAATTAATACAGCTTGATATATCAAACACATTTTGTGTAATCTGTGATTGAAACTGCTTTGCCACCAATGCATGACCGCAGGCTTTACAATTAGCTGTGCCACACTAATAATGGGCCTTACATCTTAACCAGTTACCTATAGTTTTGTTTTTAGTGTGTACTATACTTGGTGATAGGAAATTCCCATTGTGCGGTTACACTTTGGGACATAGCAGCATACCTTTTTCACCAAATCATGTAAATCATTGTCTCCCCTTAAGATAGATAAGTTTGTCTTAATAATATTAACTATTTGTCCATATTTATTGCTGAAAGTGGTAATAAAAGTTAGTGAATCCTTATTATGTCTTCTTTTTGAACCTCTAGAATAAGATAATAGATTACTTCTGTCCATAATGTTAACCTGCTGGAAAGCATTATCTACTATGTCCTGCTTGTAGCAACGTTCAATGAACCTCTTCTTGAGTCCCATACTCTCTATGATGAATAATTCCCCATCTGAGCAATTGCGCCTCAGTCTGATAAATTCTCCTTTTAAAAGGTCAAACCCTATATGTTAGGATGAGCACTTCTCACATGGAGTATAGTATTAGACTGAAGAGGCTTACCAAAAAGTTTACTAACTATATTCTTATGTGCATCATTACCCTTCAGTATTAAATCCTAATAGGGGATTTCTTTGCAATCTAAAGAATAAGTGAACTATAAGCCTACATCATTTACATTCATATACTCAACACATTGTGTCACCTCTGGAGCGGTACCACTCCATATAAAGACTAAATCGTCAATATATATGCGATAGAACTTTATCCTATAATATATGGGTTACCATCTCCATAATGAGGTTGGTGTATGAAGGGGCAAATTTGGCCCCCATCGTAGTTCCATGTCTCTGGAGATAGTAATTGCCATCAAAGAGAAAATAATTATGATCAAGCAAAAATGCAATTACTCGGATGATATAATCCTTAAAGGGACCATCAAAATTAGTACATTTATCCATGAAAACTTTGCGGCTCTAATGCCTTTATCATGGGGGATTGCAGAATATAAGCCTACAACGTCTACAGTAACCCAAATAAAACCTTCCTTCCAAACTACTTCCTCTAAAAGCCTTAATAGAAGTTTTGTATCCCTTAAATAACTGGGTTCCATCTTAAAGAGTGGTTGCAAGAATGAATCAACCCATGTTGAGAGTTTTTCAAATAGTGACCCAATTTCTGAAACTATGGCTCTCCCTTTAACATTCTCCAGAGACTTTTGCACTTTAGGCAGATGATGGAAGACTGGTATTACTGAGTCTAACACAAATAAAAAGTCAAAAGTGGCTTCATCAACGAAGCCCTCCTCCCTACCATCGTCCAATATATGGTAAACAAGTCTCTGGAATTTCTGAGTAGGATGAACTGAAAATAGACTTCTGTATCAGTAAGTTGTCTTATTGCTTCTTTAGCATACTCCTCTTTCAATATTACTACTATGTTGCCTCCCTTGTCAGGCTATCTATATACCAGATGCTCTCTGGCACGCAAGGTTTTTTGAGGTTCTCTTTGCAAATCGAAATGCTTGCATGCTTATTGGTGGCATTCCTTTAGTTTTCATTCTGTGCTTTTGGCACCAGGAAAAAGGGGCACAGAACACAGGAAAGGGGAAAGGAGCTGAGATAGTTTGACAAATGAGCTCCTTCCTTACAGTGATGTACAGGGGGTCTGACCATTCATGTGTACAACTTCCCCTGTCCAAGTCCAATCCTGACAGAGCATTACTAAATGAGTGATGTGAGGACTTGCAATTCAGGCATTAAATCCCCAACAGGTTTGTCCAATCCACTATTTACATATTATAGGGAGGTGTTAGTCTACTCAGCTGTCTTCTACTAATTTTTACTTCAGCTTCTGACTGAGCAGTGCAGTTGTGTATACCTGTGTCAGCTTGCTGTGCTGTGCTGTTTTTTTTTTTTTTTGCTATAAAATTATGCTGAATAAGATTTTTTTTATTGACGTGCAGTGTAAAGTGCACACACACACACTGCATATGTTTTCACTCTGGGACCAGGGAATTGTTATTTTCTTTATTTTAGTGTTAAAGGATTGTAGCTTGAATTTATTAATAATATAGCATAGCTGTTTGGCTGATAATTACATAGTCATTATACCTTTAATTTGGGAAAATAAAAAACTAATTTACGCTTATCTCTTTGTGCACAGAAAACAATGTATTTTCTTTTAATTATTGCTATTATTATTATTTATTTATCAGCTAAACTTAATTAAAAAAAATCATGTTTACTTTAGCTGTGAGAGCTAGAATCTTTCTTGCTTTTTTTGTGGGGGGGTTAAATTTTTTTAAGAATTAAACTTTAACCCTTTGGGGCATATTTATCAAGCACCGTATGGAGCTTGATGCCCCTTGTTTCCAAAACAGAAGTTATGAAGAAGTTATAAAGCAGCGGTCTAACTTGTACGCCTGCCCCGAGGCGGCAGACAGAAATCAACCCGATCGTGTTGGTTGACACCCCCTGTTAGCGGCATTGCACCAGCAGTTCACAAGATCGATGTGCCACAATGTGCAGCGGACATGATACACTACTTCGTATCATGTCCGCTCGCACATTGGTAAATATACCCCTTTGTGTGCAGATAAAAACAGGTCTATTTTTTTCAGTTTAACTTTATTTAAATACTGAACATTTACTTTTGCTGTGGAGCCATAGCCTACAACTGAGAACTTGAGGCTTTTGGGGGTTAGTAGAATTTAGAATTTAACTTTAACCCTTTCTGTGCAGAAAAACAGGTCTATTTTATTGCAGTCAGTTTAACTTAATTTAAAAACTGCACGTTTACTTTTGCTGTGGGGCCATAGCCTGAGACTTATAGCTAGAGGGCTCCTTGCTTTTGCCTCCTCCAAGTATGCATCGATTTATTTTCTATTTTGCAGGATATAAGGTTTGTGCGCTCTGTAGTAGTGGCTGCTATGCCTCAACCAAGTATGTGCAAAAGTTCTATGTCTGAAAGTTATCCTAAAGTTACATTATCAGGTTCTTTTGCATAGTCAGAGATCAGAACACCTTAGGATGCCCTTATAGTTTTTAGACTCAGACACCTCAGGTTGTTTTTCTGAAGGTGATTTTTATTATCTACCTCTTTCATGTATTATTTTGAAAACATTGAGGAATTGAATACATCTAAAAACCACTGCTCCAGAACCCTGTCCGCCAGCTCTGAGCAGACGACAGACATTGCCGGAATTCAACCCGATCGAGTACGATTGTGTTGATTGACACCGCCTGCTGGTGGCCAATTGGCCGTGAGTCTGCCGGGGGCGGAGTTGCACCAGCAGCTCACAAGAGCTGCTGGTGCAATGCTGAATACGGAGAGCGTATTGCTCTCCGCATTCAGTGATGTCTGTCGGACCTGATCCGCCCTGTCGGATCAGGTCCGACAGACACATGATAAATAGGCCTCTAAGGCTTATTGCATAGTTATTGATGGAATATAAGAACTAAAAGGGTATTCAAGTCTTCCCTTCTAAAGATAATGCATAATTAAGTCACGGGGTAGGTCTATGCATATACCAGGCATTCTTGAATAGATTGCTTGACCTTGACTTGTTAACTTGTTTTGAAATCTGTTCTTGGAGTATTTTAGGGCTAGATTACAAGTAAAGCGTTAAATTATCACGCTTATTTGCAGGAGCACGATATTTAACAAGCTATTACAAATGTATGGTTATTGCTAGTGTGAGCTTGCGGTAGAAATTAGTGCTCAGAAAATTAACCAGAGATTAGATCTCTGATTAATTTTCTAAAAGTGCCCCAAATGCCCTCGAAATAGAGGGCATTAAAGTTTTTTATTTAAAAAAAAATTTCTAGCACTAGGCAGTTTTTTGGCTTTAAAGTTGGTGTCGGAAAAAAAAACGGCACTGAAAAGTGCCTTTTCATTGCGGTCTATGGGAACTGTGTGTTCTCATAGACCACAATGTAAATATATATGTATATGCTTATATACCTACAGTGGGGCAAAAAAGTATTTAGTCAGCCACCAATTGTGCAAGTTCTCCCACTTAAGAAGATGAGATAGGCCTGTCATTTTCATCATAGGTATACCTCAACTATGAGAGACAAAAAGTGGAAACAAATCCAGACAATCACATAGTCTGATTTGGAAAGAATTTATTTTCATATTATGGTGGAAAATAAGTATTTAGTCACCTACAAACAAGCAAGATTTCTGGCTCTCACAGACCTTTATCTTCTTCTTTAAGAGGCTCCTCTGTCCTCCACTCATTACCTGTATTAATGACACCTGTTTGAACTTGTTATCAGTATAAAAGACACCTGTCCACAACCTCAAATAGTCACACTCCAAACTCCACTATGGTGAAGACCAAAGAGCTGTCGAAGGACACCAGAAACAAAATTGTAGACCTGCACCAGGCTGGGAAGACTAAATCTGCAATAGGTAAGCAGCTTGGTGTGAAGAAATCAACTGTGGGAGCAATAATTAGAAAATGGAAGACATACAAGACCACTGATAATCTCCCTCGATCTGGGGCTCCACGCAAGATCTCACCCCGTGGGGTCAAAATAATCACAGGAACAGTGAAAATCATCCCAGAACCACATGGGGGGACCTAGTGAATGACCTGCAGTGAGCTGGGACCAACGTAACAAAGGCTACCATCAGTAACACACTATGCCGCCAGGGACTCAGATCCTGCAGTGCCAGACGTGTCCCCCTGCTTAAGCCAGTACATGTCCGGGCCTGTCTGAAGTATGCTAGAGAGCATTTGGATGATCCAGAAGCGGATTGGGAGAATGTCATATGGTCAGATGAAACCAAAGTAGAACTGTTTGGTAGAAACACAACTCGTCGTGTTTGGAGGAGAGAGAATGCTGAGTTGCAACCAAAGAACACCATACCTAGGCCTAGATTTGGAGTTCGGCGGTAAAAGGGCTGTTAACGCTCCACGGGCTTTTTTCTGGCCGCACCATAAAATTAACTCTGGTATCGAGAGTTCAAACAAATGCTGCGTTAGGCTCCAAAAAAGGAGCGTAGAGCATTTTTACCGCAAATACAACTCTCGATACCAGAGTTGCTTACGGACGCGGCCGGCCTCAAAAACGTGCTCGTGCACGATTCCCCCATAGGAAACAATGGGGCTGTTTGAGCTGAAAAAAAACCTAACACCTGCAAAATAGCAGCGTTCAGCTCCTAACGCAGCCCCATTGTTTCCTATGGGGAAACACTTCCTACGTCTGCACCTAACACTCTAACATGTACCCCGAGTCTAAACACCCCTAGCCTTACACTTATTAACCCCTAATCTGCCGCCCCCGCTATCGCTGACCCCTGCATATTTTTTTAAACCCCTAATCTGCCGCTCCGTAAACCGCCGCCACCTACGTTATCCCTATGTACCCCTAATCTGCTACCCCTAACACCGCCGACCCCTATATTATATTTATTAACCCCTAACCTGCCCCCCACAACGTCGCCGACACCTGCCTACACTTATTAACCCCTAATCTGCCGAGCGGACCTGAGCGCTACTATAATAAAGTTATTAACCCCTAATCCGCCTCACTAACCCTATCATAAATAGTATTAACCCCTAATCTGCCCTCCCTAACATCGCCGACACCTAACTTCAATTATTAACCCCTAATCTTCCGATCGGAGCTCACCGCTATTCTAATAAATGGATTAACCCCTAAAGCTAAGTCTAACCCTAACACTAACACCCCCCTAAGTTAAATATAATTTAAATCTAACTAAATAAATTAACTCTTATTAAATAACTTATTTCTATTTAAAGCTAAATACTTACCTGTAAAATAAATCCTAATATAGCTACAATATAAATTATAATTATATTATAGCTATTTTAGGATTAATATTTATTTTACAGGTAACTTTGTATTTATTTTAACCAGGTACAATAGCTATTAAATAGTTAAGAACTATTTAATAGTTACCTAGTTAAAATAATAACAAATTTACCTGTAAAATAAATCCTAACCTAAGTTATAATTAAACCTAACACTACCCTATCAATAAAATAATTAAATAAACTACCTACAATTACCTACAATTAACCTAACACTACACTATCAATAAATTAATTAAACACAATTCCTACAAATAAATACAATTAAATAAACTAGCTAAAGTACAAAAAATAAAAAAGAACTAAGTTACAGAAAATAAAAAAAATATTTACAAACATAAGAAAAATATTACAACAATTTTAAACTAATTACACCTACTCTAAGCCCCCTAATAAAATAACAAAGCCCCCCAAAATAAAAAATTCCCTACCCTATTCTAAATTAAAAAAGTTACAAGCTCTTTTACCTTACCAGCCCTGAACAGGGCCCTTTGCGGGGCATGCCCCAAGGATTTCAGCTCTTTTGCCTGTAAAAAAAAACATACAATACCCCCCCCCCAACATTACAACCCACCACCCACATACCCCTAATCTAACCCAAACCCCCCTTAAATAAACCTAACACTAAGCCCCTGAAGATCTTCCTACCTTGTCTTCACCATCCAGGTATCACCGATCCGTCCTGGCTCCAAGATCTTCATCCAACCCAAGCGGGGGTTGGCGATCCATAATCCGGTCCAGAAGAGGCTCCAAAGTCTTCCTCCTATCCGGCAAGAAGAGGACATCCGGACCGGCAAACATCTTCTCCAAGCGGCATCTTCGATCTTCTTCCATCCGGAGCGAAGCGGCAGGATCCTGAAGACATCCAGCGCGGAACATCCATCCGGACCGACGACTGAACGACGAATGACTGTTCCTTTAAGGGACGTCATCCAAGATGGCGTCCCTCGAATTCCGATTGGCTGATAGGATTCTATCAGCCAATCGGAATTAAGGTAGGAATTTTCTGATTGGCTGATGGAATCAGCCAATCAGAATCTAGTTCAATCCGATTGGCCGATCCAATCAGCCAATCAGATTGAGCTCGCATTCTATTGGCTGATCGGAACAGCCAATAGAATGCGAGCTCAATCTGATTGGCTGATTGGATCAGCCAATCGGATTGAACTTGATTCTGATTGGCTGATTCCATCAGCCAATCAGAAAATTCCTACCTTAATTCCGATTGGCTGATAGAATCCTATCAGCCAATCGGAATTCGAGGGACGCCATCTTGGATGACGTCCCTTAAAGGAACAGTCATTCGTCGTTCAGTCGTCGGTCCGGATGGATGTTCCGCGCTGGATGTCTTCAGGATCCTGCCGCTTCGCTCCGGATGGAAGAAGATCGAAGATGCCGCTTGGAGAAGATGTTTGCCGGTCCGGATGTCCTCTTCTTGCCGGATAGGAGGAAGACTTTGGAGCCTCTTCTGGACCGGATTATGGATCGCCAACCCCCGCTTGGGTTGGATGAAGATCTTGGAGCCAGGACGGATCGGTGATACCTGGATGGTGAAGACAAGGTAGGAAGATCTTCAGGGGCTTAGTGTTAGGTTTATTTAAGGGGGGTTTGGGTTAGATTAGGGGTATGTGGGTGGTGGGTTGTAATGTTGGGGGGGGGGTATTGTATGTTTTTTTTTACAGGCAAAAGAGCTGAAATTCTTGGGGCATGCCCTGCAAAGGGCCCTGTTCAGGGCTGGTAAGGTAAAAGAGCTTGTAACTTTTTTAATTTAGAATAGGGTAGGGAATTTTTTATTTTGGGGGGCTTTGTTATTTTATTAGGGGGCTTAGAGTAGGTGTAATTAGTTTAAAATTGTTGTAATATTTTTCTTATGTTTGTAAATATTTTTTTATTTTCTGTAACTTAGTTCTTTTTTATTTTTTGTACTTTAGCTAGTTTATTTAATTGTATTTATTTGTAGGAATTGTGTTTAATTAATTTATTGATAGTGTAGTGTTAGGTTAATTGTAGGTAATTGTAGGTAGTTTATTTAATTATTTTATTGATAGGGTAGTGTTAGGTTTAATTATAACTTAGGTTAGGATTTATTTTACAGGTAAATTTGTTATTATTTTAACTAGGTAACTATTAAATAGTTCTTAACTATTTAATAGCTATTGTACCTGGTTAAAATAATTACAAAGTTGCCTGTAAAATAAATATTAATCCTAAAATAGCTATAATATAATTATAATTTATATTGTAGCTATATTAGGATTTATTTTACAGGTAAGTATTTAGCTTTAAATAGGAATAAGTTATTTAATAAGAGTTAATTTATTTCGTTAGATAAAAATTATATTTAACTTAGGGGGGTGTTAGTGTTAGGGTTAGACTTAGCTTTAGGGGTTAATACATTTATTAGAATAGCGGTGAGCTCCGGTCGGCAGATTAGGGGTTAATAATTGAAGTTAGGTGTCGGCGATGTTAGGGAGGGCAGATTAGGGGTTAATACTATTTATGATAGGGTTAGTGAGGCGGATTAGGGGTTAATACATTTATTATAGTAGCGCTCAGGTCCGCTCGGCAGATTAGGGGTTAATAAGTGTAGGCAGGTGTCGGCGACGTTGAGGGGGGCAGATTAGGGGTTAATAAATATAATATAGGGGTCGGCGATGTTAGGGGCAGCAGATTAGGGGTACATAGGGATAACGTAGGTGGCGGCGATTTGCGGTCGGAAGATTAGGGGTTAATTATTTTAAGTAGCTGGCGGCGATGTTGTGGGGGGCAAGTTAGGGTTTAATAAATGTAATACAGGGGTCGGCGGGGTTAGGGGCAGCAGATTAGGGGTACATAAATATAACGTAGGTGGCGGTCGGCAGATTAGGGGTTAAAAATTTTAATCGAGTGGCGGCGGTGTGGGGGGACCTCGGTTTAGGGGTACATAGGTAGTTTATGGGTGTTAGTGTACTTTAGGGTACAGTAGTTAAGAGCTTTATGAACCAGCGTTAGCCAGAAAGCTCTTAACTCCTGCTATTTTCAGGCGGCTGGAATCTTGTCGTTAGAGCTCTAACGCTCACTTCAGAAACGACTCTAAATACCAGCGTTAGAAAGATCCCATTGAAAATATAGGCTACGCAAATGGCGTAGGGGGATCTGCGGTATGGAAAAGTCGCGGCTGTAAAGTGAGCGTTAGACCCTTTAATCACTGACTCCAAATACCAGCGGGCGGCCAAAACCAGCGTTAGGAGCCTCTAACGCTGGTTTTGACGGCTACCGCCGAACTCCAAATCTAGGCCCTAGTGTGAAGCATGGGGGTGGCAACATCATGTTTTGGGGCTGTTTCTCTGCAAAGGGAACAGGACGATTGATCCGTGTACATGAAAGAATGAATGGGGCCATGTATCGTGATATTTTGAGTGCAAACCTCCTTCCATCAGCAAGGGCATTGAAGATGAAACGTGGCTGGGTCTTTCAGCATGACAATGATCCCAAACATAAAACCCGGGCAACAAAGGAGTGGCTTCGTAAGAAGCATTTCAAGGTTCTGGAGTGGCCTAGCCAGTTTCCAGATCTCAACCCCATAGAAAACCTTTGGAGGGAGTTGAAAGTCCGTGTTGCCCAGTGCCAGCCCCAAAACATCACTGGTCTAGAGGAGATCTGCATGCAGGAATGGGCCAACATACCAGCAACAATGTGTGACAACCTTGTGAAGACTTACAGAAAATGTTTGACCTCTGTCATTGCCAACAAAGGATATATAACAAAGTATTGAGATGAACTTTAGATATTGACCAAATACTTATTTTCCACCATAATATGCAAATAAATTCTTTCCAAATCAGACAATGTGATTGTCTGGATTTGTTTCCACATTTTGTCTCTCATAGTTGAGGTATACCTATGATGAAAATTACAGGCCTCTCTCATCTTCTTAAGTGGGAGAACTTGCACAATTGGTGGCTGACTAAATACTTTTTTGCCCCACTGTATATATTTGTGTTAATATGTGTATATACACATATTAACACATAAATATACATGTATATAATCATATACATATATATTTAAAAATGCTGCCCATTGCTGAGCTACTTACCCCCTTCGCTGCACGAGGTTCTGATGCCGTCTTTGGACGCGCCATCTTGTGAGCGCAATGCTTCCTCGCAATTGTGATTTACTTGTAATACCAGTGCATATTATTGTGCACTGGTATTACAAAGGGAAGCGCTAATATCACTTGCTCTCATATATTAAGCGATCAAGCCCTAAACTTTTCTATAAAAAAGTGTTTTAAGATTAATGCCTGTGCAAAAATAAATATTTTATTGTTGTAAAATTTCTGACCCATAGTCGAATATAAATTAGTATGGTATAAACTTACACTTACAGTTTTTGAAGTCCCGCTTGAACGATCTTCATCCAGGTGGCGGCAAGAAGTCTTCATCCAGGTGTCCTCTTCTATCTTCATCCAGGCAGGGAGAAGTCTTCATCCAGGCGGCCTCTTCTATCTTCATCAAGGCGGCATCTTCTATCTTCATCCCAGTGGCGCAGAGTGTGTCCATCCTGAAGACATCTGGCGCGGAGCATCCTCTTCATACGGTCGCTGTCGTACACTGAATCTTCAATGCAAGATACGCGATTCAAGATGGCTTCTCTTGCATTCCTATTAGCTGATTTGATTTTGGAAATTCAAATCAGCCAAAAGTATGAGAGCTATTGAAATCCTTTTGGCTGTTCAAAACAGCCAATAGGATGAGAGCTTCTGAAATTCTATTGGCTGTTCAAATCAGCCAATAGAATTTCAGTAGCTCTCATCCTATTGGCTGATTTGAACAGCCAATAGAATTTCAGTAGCTCTCATCCTATTGGCTGATTTGAATTTCCAAAATCAAATCAGCCAATAGGAATGCAAGGGACGACATCATGAATTGCGTACCTTGCATTGAAGATTCAGTGTACGGAGGCGACTGTATGAAGAGGATGTTCCGCGCCGGATGTCTTCAGGATGGACCCACTCCGCGCCACCGGGATGAAGATAGAAGATGCTACATCGTATCATGTCCACTCACACTTTGATAAATATGCCCCTTGGGCTTTCTTAAAAGAACTAAATGCCCTTTTAAGGGCAATGAAAAAGAGCTGAATGCCCTTTTAAGGGCAATGCCCATACAAATAACCTTTTTAGGGCAATGGGTAGGTTTTTTTATTTTAGGGGGTTGGTTGGATGGTGGGTTTTACTGTTGGGGGGTCTTTGTATTTTTGTACAGGAGAAATAGCTGATTCCCCACAAAAGGCCCTTTTTTAAGGGCTATTGGTAGTTTATTGTAGGCTAGGTTTTTTTTTTATTTTAGAGGTTTTTTTTTATAGTGTTATTAGATTAGGTGTCTAGGATAAAGAATAAACAAGGGGCGCCAACATAGTGTAAATCGTATACACAAAAATATAGTGATACAAAGGGCAGTAAACTATTCACAAAAGGAGTGGCACCTTGGGTAAATAAGGTGCAAACAGGCAGACTGACGTTCTATAACCAGTAGTCAGTACGCTGGAGGTCTCACCCAGGGGACCTGTGGAATCTGGATGGGCGGCTGGAGGGTAGTACTGGTGATCTTTAGGGCCAATAGCCGGATAAGTCCTCAGGAAGTTGCTATGTTCTTTTTTTAGTAGTGTTAGGTTTTTTAAATTTTCTAATTTCATTTATTTAATTTGTAGTTATTTTAATTCCAGTATAATAGTAATGTTAGTTTAATTTATAGTTTAAACTTAGTATTTTTTTAATTTCACAGGTAAGTTTTTATTTATTTTAAGATAGGGATCTTGTAATTTTAATTAAAGGGACACTGAACCCAAATGTTTTCTTTCATGATTCAGATAGAGCATGAAATTTTAAGCAACTTTCTAATTTACTCTTTATTTCGCTTGCTATCTTTATTTTAAAAGCAGGAATGTAAATCTTAGCAGCAAGCCCATGTTAGGTTCAGCACCACGGATAGCGCTTCCTTATTTGATGCTTTCATTTACCCTCCAATAAGCAAGCATAACCCAGGTTCTCAACCAAAAATGGGCCGGATCCTATGCATCATATTCCTGCTTTTTAAATAAAGATAGCAAGAGAACGAAGAAAATTAGGAGTAAATTAGAAAGTTGCTTAAAATGGCATGCTCTATCTGAATCATGAAAGAACATTTTTGGGTTTAGTGTCCCTTTAAGTTAGGGGGTTGTTAGGTTTAGGGGTTAATAGTTTAATTTAGTTTTTGGTGATGTGGGGGGCTGGCGATTTAGGGGTTAATAAGTTTATTTAGTGGTAGTGATGTGGGAAGCCAGAGGTTTAGGGGTTATTAACTGTATTTAGTGGCAGCGATGTTGGGGAGCGGAGGAATAGGGGTTAATATCTTTATTATAGAGTAGGTGATGTTGGGGTGCAGGGGAATAGGGGTTAATAACTTTAGTATAGTGGCGACAATGTCGGGGAGCGGCGGAATAGGGGTTCATAAATTTTATTAGTGGCAGCGATGTCGGGAGTAGCAGATTAGGGTTTAATAACATTATGTAGAACATTATGTAGGTGTCAGCAGATTAAGGGTGTTTAGACGTGGGGTTTATGTTAGGGTGTTAGGTTTAAATGTAACTTTTTTTCCCCTCATAGATATCAATGGGGTTGCGTTACAGAGCGTTTCATTCCGCGATCGCAGGTGTTAACACTTTCTCTCCATTGATGTCTATGGGGAAAGTGTGCACGAGCACATCAAAGCAGCGCTTGTATTTTGTGCAGTAAAGAGCTTAACGCTACCATATCTCAAGCACAAGGCGGCTTTTAAAAACATCGTAATTTCAGCGCTATGGAGGATGAAATAACGCAACTTTTGCTGTGTTCGTTTTGCACCACTCTATAGCTCAAAACTTGTAATCTAGCTGATTGTCATTTAGACCATTTATTTGCAGAAAGTGATGTGTTCAAAATAACAAAATAGATGCAGTGTTTTTAGACCTTCAACGATGCAAAGAAAACTAGTTCATATTTATTTTTTCACGTACACAATACTAATGGTTTAACTTAGCAAGCGTTCAGAAATCAATATTTAGTGGAATAACCCTGATTTTGAACCACAGCTTTCATGCGTCTTGGCATGCTCTCCACCAATCTTTCACATTGCTGTTGGGTGCCTTTATGTCACTCCAAAGGTTTTCAATGAGGTTCAGATTTGGAGATTGTGCTGGGCATGACAGGGTCTTGAAATGTTGGTCCTTCATTCACACCTCGATTGACCTGGCTGTGTGGCATGGAGCATTTTCCTGCTGGAAAAAACAATCCTCAGAGTTGTGGAACATTGTCAGAGCAGAAGGAAGCAAGCTTTCTTCCAGGATAGCCGTGTAGGTGGCTTGATTCATGCTTCCTTTACAAAGATCAATCTGCCTGATTCCAGGTAATCTGATGAGTCAAATTTTTAGCTTTGCCTAGAGGCCACAGTGTCTTGCACCCACTGTGAAATTTGGTGGAAGATCGTGGAGTGCTTCAGCAAGACTGGAATCGGGCAGATTTTTCATTGTTATGGACTCACGAATCATGCCACATGCAATGTTCCCCAACTCTGAAGATTATTTTTTCAACATGACAATGCTCTATGCCACACAGCCAGGTCAACCAAGGTGTGGATGGAGGACCACCAGATCAAGACCCTGTCATGGCTAGCCCAATCTCCAGACCTGAGACCCATTGAAAACCTTTGGAATGGGATTAAGAGTACGACGGATGATAACAAGCCATCCAAATAAGCAGAGCTGCTTTGAATTTTTGCACCAGGAGTGGCACAAAATCACTCACTCAACAGCAATGTGAAAAACTGGTGGAGGGTATGTTAAGATGCATGAAAGCTGTGATTGAAAATCAGAGTTATTCCACCAAATATTGATTTCTGAACTCTTGCTAAGTTAAAACATTAGTATTGAGATGTTTAAAATGAATTTGATTTTCTCTTGTTAAGTGTGTTCAGTCCACGGGTCATCCATTACTTATGGGATATATTCTCCTTCCCAACAGGAAGTTGCAAGAGGATCACCCAAGCAGAGCTGCTATATAGCTCCTCCCCTCACATGTCATATCCAGTCATTCTCTTGCAACCCTCAACAAAGAAGGAGGTCGTGGGAGGAGTTGGAGTTTTTACTTAATTATTTTTCAATCAAAAGTTTGTTATTTTAAATGGCACCGGAGTGTGCTGTTTTTCTATCTCAGGCAGTATTTGGAAGAAGAAACTGCCTGCATTTTTCTATGATCTTAGCAGACGTAACTAAGATCCACTGGCTGTTCTCGACATTCTGAGGAGTGGGGTAACTTCAGAACATGGGAATAGCATGCGGGGTCCCCCGCAAATGAGGTATGTGCAGTACAATATTTTCTGGGAATGGAATTGACTAAGAAAACACTGCTGTTACCCGTATGATGTAAGTACAGCCTTAAATGCAGTAGTAGTGACTGGTATCAGGCTGATGAATGTATTCACAGTAGAGTTATTTTCTAGGAACTAGAATTTGACTGAGAAAATACTGTTAATACTGAAATAATGCTTAAGCCTTATCTGCAGTGGAAGCGACTGGTAGCAGGCTTAGTGATAACTTTGCATGACATTAAAAGAAGTTTGTTTTTAAAAAACTTTTACTGGCATGTTATTCGTTTTTGTGAGGTACTTTGGTGATAAATCCTTTTGGGCATGAATTTTTTCTTTTTTTCCACATGGCTAACGTATATTTCTGCATAGAAACCGTTATATCAGGTCTCCCACTGTTGTAAATGAGCGGGAGGGGCCTTTTTTAGCGCCTTGTTGCGCAGTTAAAATTCTAGCACAGTCTTCCTACTTCTTCCTCCTTGATCCAGGACGTCTCTAGAGAGCTCAGGGGTCTTCAAAATTTGTTTTTGAGGGAGGTAATCAGTCACAGCAGACCTGTGACAGTGTGTTAGACTGTGATAAAAACGTTTAATATTAATTTGATATCCGTTTTTTTTGGGTACTGAGGGGTTAATCAAGGGGTTAATCATCCTTTTGCTAATGGGTGCAATCCTCTGCTAATTAATACATTTAAATAATTGTTGACTATAACTGAATTAGTTCTTTGTTATTCAACTGTGTTTTTTTTTTGTTTTTTTAAAGCGCTGCAGCATTTTTTATATTGCTTGTGAACTTATTGAAAGTAATTTCCAAGCTTGCTAGCTTCATTGCTAGTCTGTTTAAACATGTCTGATACAGAGGAATCTGCTTGTTCATTATGTTTAAAAGCCGATGTGGAGCCCAATAGAAATATGTGTACCAATTGTATTGATATTACTTTGAATAAAAGTCAATCTGTACCGATAAAGAAATTATCACCAGACAACGAGGGGGCAGTTATGCCGTCTAACTCTCCTCACGTGTCAGTACCTTCGTCTCCCGCTCGGGAGGTGCGTGAGATTGAGGCGCCAAGTACATCAAGGCCCTTACAAATCACTTTACATGATATGGCTAATGTTATGAAAGAAGTATTATACAATATGCCCGAGTTAAGAGGCAAGCGCGACAGTTCTGGGTTAAGGACAGAGCGCGCCGATGACACGAGAGCCATGTCTGATACTGCGTCACAATTTGCAGAACATGAGGACGGAGAGCTTCATTCTGTGGGTGACAGTTCTGATTCGGGGAGACCGGATTCAGAAATTTCAAATTTTAAATTTAAGCTTGAGAACCTCCGCGTGTTGCTAGGGGAGGTGTTAGCGGCTCTGAATGATTGTGACACGGTGGCAATCCCAGAGAAATTATGTAGGCTGGATAAATACTACGCGGTACCGGTGTGTACTGACGTTTTTCCTATACCAAAGAGGCTTACAGAGATTATTAGCAAGGAGTGGGATAGACCCGGTGTGCCTTTTTCCCCTCCTCCGATATTTAGAAAAATCTTCCCTATAGACGCCACCACACAAGACTTATGGCAGACGGTCCCTAAGGTGGAGGGAGCAGTTTCTACTTTAGCCAAGCGTACCACTATCCCGGTGGAGGATTGCTGTGCTTTCTCAGATCCAATGGATAAAAAATTAGAGGGTTATCTTAAGAAAATGTTTGTTCAACAAGGTTTTATATTACAGCCTCTTGCATGCATTGCGCCTGTCACTGCTGCAGTGGCATTCTGGTTTAAGTCTCTGGAAGAGGCGATTCGCACAGCACCATTGGATGAGTCTTTGAGCAAGATTAGAACCCTTAAGCTGGCTAATGCGTATGTTTCGGATGCCGTAGTGCATTTAACCAAACTTACGGCTAAGAATTCCGGATTCGCCATACAGGCGCGCAGAGCGCTATGGCTTAAATCCTGGTCAGCAGATGTAACTTCTAAGTCTAAACTACTAAACATTCCTTTCAAAGGGCAGACCTTATTCGGGCCCGGCTTGAAGGAAATTATTGCTGACATTACTGGAGGTAAGGGCCACACCCTTCCTCAAGACAGGGCCAAATCAAAGGCCAAACAGTCTAATTTTCGTGCCTTTCGTAATTTCAAGGCAGGAGCAGCATCAACTTCCTCCGCTCCAAAACAGGAAGGAACTACTGCTCATTACAGACAGGGTTGGAAAGGCAACTAGTCATGGAACAAGGGCAAGCAGGCCAGAAAGCCTACTTCCGCCCCTAAGACAGCATGAAGACAGGGCCCCCTTTCCGGAGACGGATCTAGTGGGGGGCAGACTTTCTCTCTTCGCCCAGGCTTGGGCAAGAGATGTACAGGATCCCTGGACATTGGAGATTATATCTCAGGGATACCTTCTGGATTTCAAAACTTCTCCTCCACAAGGGAGGTTTCATCTGTCAAGGTTATCAACAAACCTAGTAAAGAAAGAGGCATTTCTACAATGTGTACAAGACCTCTTAGTGATGGGAGTGATCCACCCAGTTCCGCGGACGGAACAGGGGCAAGGGTTTTATTCAAATCTGTTTGTGGTTCCCAAGAAAGAGGGAACCTTCAGACCAATCTTAGATTTAAAAATCTTAAACAAATTCCTAAGGGTTCCATCGTTCAAGATGGAAACCATTCGGACCATCCTACCCATGATTCAAGAGGGTCAATATATGACCACAGTGGATTTAAAGGATGCCTACCTTCACATACCGATTCACAAAGATCATTATTGGTACCTAAGGTTTGCCTTTCTAGACAGGCATTACCAGTTTGTAGCGCTTCCCTTCGGGTTAGCTACGGCCCCGAGAATTTTTACAAAGGTTCTGGGCTCACTTCTGGCGGTACTAAGACCACGAGGCATAGCGTTGGCTCCGTACCTAGACGACATTCTGATACAAGCGTCAAGTTTTCAAAATGCAAAGTCTCATACAGAGATAGTTCTAGCATTTCTGAGGTCGCATGGGTGGAAAGTGAACGTGGAAAAGAGTTCTCTGTTACCACTCACAAGGGTCCCTTTTCTAGGGACTCTTATAGATTCTGTAGAGATGAAGATTTACCTGACGGAGTCCAGGTTATCAAAGATTCTCAATGCTTGCCGTGTCCTTCACTCCTTTCCATGCCCATCAGTAGCTCAGTGCATGGAAGTAATCGGCTTAATGGTCGCGGCAATGGACATAGTGCCATTTGCGCGCCTTCATCTCAGACCGCTGCAACTATGCATGCTAAGTCAATGGAACGGGGATTACTCAGATCTGTCCCCTTTGCTAAATCTGGACCAGGAGACCAGAGATTCTCTTCTCTGGTGGTTGTCACGGGTTCATCTGTCCAAAGGAATGACTTTTCGCAGACCAGATTGGATGATTGTAACAACAGATGCCAGCCTACTAGGCTGGGGAGCAGTCTGGAACTCCCTGAAGGCTCAGGGATCGTGGACTCAGGAGGAGAAACTCCTCCCAATAAACATTCTAGAATTAAGAGCAATATTCAATGCTCTTCTAGCTTGGCCTCAGTTAGCAACACTGAGGTTCATCAGATTTCAGTCGGACAACATCACGACTCTAGCTTACATCAATCATCAAGGGGGAACCAGGAGTTCCCTAGCGATGTTGGAAGTCTTGAAGATAATTCACTGGGCAGAGTCTCACTCTTGCCACCTGTCAGCGATCTACATCCCAGGCGTGGAGAACTGGGAGGCGGATTTTCCATTCGCCAGACTTTTCATCCGGGGGAGTGGGAACTTCACCCGTAGGTATTTGCTCAACTGATTCATCGTTGGGGCAAACCGGATCTGGATCTCATGGCATCTCGCCAGAACGCCAAGCTTCCTTGTTACGGATCCAGGTCCAGGGACCCGGGAGCGGTGCTGGTAGATGCACTAGCAGCCCCTTGGGTTTTCAACATAGCTTATGTGTTTCCACCTTTTCCGTTGCTACCTCGACTGATTGCCAGGATCAAACAGGAGAGAGCATCGGTGATTCTGATAGCGCCTGCGTGGCCACGCAGGACCTGGTATGCAGACCTAGTGGACATGTCGTCCTGTCCACCATGGTCTCTACCCCTGAGGCAGGACCTTCTAATTCAGGGTCCTTTCAACCATCCAAACCTAATTTCTCTGAGGCTGACTGCTTGGAAATTGAACGCTTGATTCTATCAAAGCGTGGGTTTTCGGATTCGGTTATTGATACATTAATGCAGGCTCGGAAACCTGTTACCAGAAAAATTTACCACAAGATATGGCGTAAATATTTATATTGGTCTGAATCCAAGAGTTACTCATGGAGTAAGGTTAGGATTCCTAGGATATTGTCTTTTCTACAAGAGGGTTTAGAAAAGGGCTTATCCGCTAGTTCACTAAAGGGACAGATTTCTGCTCTGTCTATTCTTTTACACAAGCGTCTGGCAGAGAATCCAGACGTCCAGGCTTTTTGTCAGGATTTGGCTAGGATTAAGCCTGTATTTAAAGCTGTTGCTCCTCCGTGGAGCTTAAACTTGGTTCTTAAAGTTCTTCAGGGTGTTCCGTTTGAACCCCTTCATTCCATTGATATTAAGCTTTTATCTTGGAAAGTTCTGTTTTTGATGGCTATTTCCTCGGCTCGAAGAGTCTCTGAACAGAGGAGAGGTCAAAAGGCTTCGGCTACCTCTCTCTCTTTTTGGCTTCGTAGCATAATTCACTTAGCCTATGAGACTGCTGGACAGCAGCCTCCTGAAAGAATTACAGCTCATTCCACTAGAGCTGTGGCTTCCACCTGGGCCTTTAAGAATGAGGCCTCTGTTGAACAGATTTGCAAGGCTGCAACTTGGTCTTCACTTCATACTTTTTCCAAATTTTACAAATTTGACACTTTTGCTTCTTCGGAGGCTGTTTTTGGGAGAAAGGTTCTACAGGCAGTGGTTCCTTCTGTTTAATGTTCCTGCCTTGTCCCTCCCATCATCCGTGTACTTTAGCTTTGGTATTGGTATCCCATAAGTAATGGATGACCCGTGGACTGAACACACTTAACAAGAGAAAACATAATTTATGCTTACCTGATAAATTTATTTCTCTTGTAGTGTGTTCAGTCCACGGCCCGCCCTGTCTATTTGAGGCAGGTTCTAAATTTTAAATTATAACTCCAGTCACCACTGCACCCTATAGTTTCTCCTTTCTCGTCTTGTTTCGGTCGAATGACTGGATATGACATGTGAGGGGAGGAGCTATATAGCAGCTCTGCTTGGGTGATCCTCTTGCAACTTCCTGTTGGGAAGGAGAATATATCCCATAAGTAATGGATGACCCGTGGACTGAAATAAATTTATCAGGTAAGCATAAATTATGTTTTTTTTTATTTACTGCATCTTTTTTTGTTATTTTGACCAGTTATTTTTTGTGTGCAAATTAATGCTCTAAATGACAATATTTTTATTTGGAGTTTGGAAGAAATGTTGCCAGTAGTTTATAAAATAAAACAAAAATACTCAGATACCTATAAATAGTAAAACTAAAGAAACTGATAATTTTGCAGTGGTCTCTTATATTTTTCAGAGCTGTATGTTAATTATACACACACACACACACACATATATATATATATATATATATATATATAAAAGTATATAATACTCACACACACACATATATATATATATGTGTATATAATACTCACACACACACATATATATATATATATATATATATATATGTATATAATACTCACACACACACACATATATATATATATATATATATATATATATATATGTGTATATAATACTCTCACACAGACACACACACACACACAAGCACACATATATATATATATATATATATATATATATATATATATATATATATATATATAATACTCACACACAAAAATATGAATAAATATATTTGTAAAAATTTAAAAATAACGTTTTCTTCTAAGCGAAAACCAAAAGGAAAGAGGCTTTTTTAGAGTGACTCATAAAAGTCTATAGGGAATTGGAGTTAGAGCGGCTACTCTGTCTAAATTCCAGATGTTAGAGCTCCTGTGGCTTTCGATGAATTAAGTAGCTGCCAATGCCTGCCATGTTGTATTTTTGCTTTTACAGAGTATCTTTTGCTTTCATGTCTGTAAAACAGCTTGTTGGAACCACACTCGTAAATCCTGTGAAAAACATGTTTCTTACCAACGTTGTGTGTTTAGCTGCAGTTTCATAATTCAAATGTATTATAATGAGGTCATGGGTAGGGGTAAATAGTAGTGCAATAATACATTTTTATTTAAAAAACAGGAATTTAAAGCTTAAGGGCCAGCCCATTTTAGGTTAAGCACCATGGATAGTGCTTGCTTATTGGTGGCTACATTTAGCAAACCAATAAGCACTTATAACCCAGGTTCTCAACCAAAAATGGTCCGTCTCTTAAAGGGACAGTCAACACCAGAATGTTTGTTTTAAAAATATAGATAATCCCTTTATTATCCATTCCCCAGTTTTGCATAACCAACACAGTTATAATAATACACGTTTTACCTCTGCAATTACCTTGTATCTAAGCCTCTGCAAACTGTCCCCTTATTTCAGTTCTTTTGACAGACTTGCATTTTAGCCAATCAGTGCTCACTCCAGGGTAACATTATGTGCATGAGCTCAATGTTATCTATATGAAACACATGAACTAATTCCCTCTAGTGGTAAAAAAAACTGTCAAAATGCTTTAAGATTAGCGGCGGCCTTCAAGGTCTAAGAAATTAGCATATGAACCTCCTAGGTTTAGCTTTCAACTAAGAATAGCAAGAGAACAAAGCAAAATTGGTGATAAAAGTAAATTGGAAAGTTGTTTAAAATTATGTGCCCTATCTTAATCATGAATTATTTTTTGGACTTGACTGTCCCTTTAAGTTTACATTCCTGCTTTTTAAATAAAGATAGCAAGAGAATGAAGAAAAATTTATAGTAGGAATAAAATAGAAAGTTGCTTAAAAGTGCATGTTCTATCTAAATCATTAAAGAAAAAATTTAGGTTTTGTGTCCCTTTAAAAAATAAGTTTTTTCTTAAAAGTTTTATCTTTTTTTAGCCCATCTACCATCTTAGAATTTTTTTTAGTCCATCCTTAACTAGTAACTTATACAATGGCATATGAATATAATTTTGTCTGTAGCCAATACCTCTTTCTATATAACCAAGTGTTCTATTGGCCTTACCTGTTGCACTGCATTTTTTTCCTCTTAAGATGCTGTCAGCAAATTTCCATTGTGCTCTTGATGGTGCACTTTATGGGGTTATGTCAAAATGTTTGTGCAATGATTTAGCTTTTTAATGTCGCTAACCATTTGATTTAACCCTCAAGAAACATTGACTCAAATATTTTTTGTATTGTCCCCTAAAAGACACAATGCCTACCCTTGAAGTCTCCTACTAAAATTGCTTATGAGTATGTTACACAAAACAGGCCCAAGCATTGAAGCCTAAGGTACACAACTTGTAACTACCCCTAGCCATTTAGCTTTAAATGGATCGTAAATACCTTTAAATCTTAATATAAAATGTTTAGTTACGTATTATGAAATAACTTTGCAACATATTTGTATTATTTATTTTGCTTCCTTTTCATGTCATTTAGCTCTGAAAATTGAGGAATTTCTAATACTCAGAACTTGAAATGCACCCTGCTGACATATCAAGGCTAACTCTGCTATATATCTGTCTTTATCAGTTAACAACTGCAAAGCAATGCATTGTATGCTAACTTTATATCAGTGACTAGCCTTGAAAAATGATTTCAATAAAAAGGATGGTAATTTATTTTAATTGTTAATACTTGGCTGATATTCTATAGCAACACAGCAGCAATGTATTGCAATTACAAGATGTTTACTGTACATTTAATCTATATAAATGACATCTATAAATCCATCCTGGTTTAGCAGTCTAGTTATGGAGTTAATTAAATCAGCTAGATTAGTCTGACAGGATCTTCCTGCATAATAAATGAGCTCTCTTTGATCATGTGAATTGTTTGGCTTTAGTTATGACACAATTCTTTAATTAGAGTTTACATTCATTTTCAGATTCACTGGTAGTAATCTGAGTTATACCTAATGCCCTTTCTATGAAGACATATTACATTAGCACTTCTGCAGAGACGGATTAAACACATCATCTTAAAGGGCCATTTCAACTGAAATCTTTAGAGCATGTAATTTTAAGACTATTGACCACAGAAGAAATACCACTTGTGACTCACGGTGCACTGTTCTGGTCCCAAGTGGAACTTGCCACTGATCCAATAAGCAGTGCTTGTCACACGACTCAGATGTTCAAATAGCGCTACTGATTGGATCAGCAAGGTTTTCTGCTCAGGACCACCAGTGCACTGCGAACCCTAAGCGGTATTTTCACTGTATTTTTAACCCCATTGCAGGGTTAATAGTCTTAAAATGTCATGCTCTAATGGATTGGGACATTCACTTTTCAATTATAACGGTCCCTTTAATTGCTATACTATAATGATACAGTGAACCACATTGCTTAAAAAAACAAAAACAAAAAAACATTTTAATCTTCCAAACATGACATTTCTCTTACAGTAATGTTTTGCAGTAGAAGGAAACTACATGAGTGGTATCAATCTCTCTCTGTGCAGCAAAACATTTGTCTCAATACAGACCTATCTCAAATACAGCCTTGTACAATGGACCTTGCTCCCAATATGGGCAAGCTCTGAGAAACAATAGTCAGGAAGTCATTCATGCAGTTCAAAGCCTGTGCAGGTCTTGTAGACTTTCTATCACCCACATCTGTGGTACAGCAAATCTGAGTGACACATCAGATAATGAGTTACTTGACATTAAGGGTGTTAACATAGATTACTGCTCTCTTCTCTGTTTACAATGCTTCTAGGAGTGTAACATATTGCACTTTGAAGCGATTTATCCTGATATATGCATGAGGTAAACAAGATTTCAATTAAGCATTTGCTTCAAAAAGGGTTATGCATCAGAATAGTACTTGAATATAGAAAGTATAATTCTATAGAATTTATAAATGTATTAATAACAAATAAAATGTATGCAAAGTTTTTAAGAAATAATGAAATGTTAAGGATAAAATGTTTTAAACTACGCTGATATTTATTATGTATAAGAGTTACCTTGAGGAATACATTAATGGACAAATGTAAATTGCAATCACTTTCTGGATGACAAAGGAGGCAAAAGCAGTAAAATGCATAACTCAAACCACTGCAAGGTACTCATTTTATACCCTAGGCCACATGATCACTTTGATGGGCCCTAAACGCTTTTTCTTTATTTTCAGTTAAAGATACTCCAAATAGAGCTTTTACCTCTATAATGACCATTGGTACCTTCAACACATCACAGCTCTCCTGCTCTCTTCTCCACAGATGAAGGGGGGAGATAATGGCCTTACCTATTTCCTTCATTTGGCCTCAGATGGCCGGCCTAAGGTCCTCATGGTGCAAAAGGAAATACTGGCTTCTATTATTCCAACCAATAAGAGCAGAGCACACTTTGTGGTACCAACAGTAACACTGGCTTCACATTTTGCAAACCAGTACAACTTTTGTTTACACTTCAAATATATTAAATCACAAAATTCGAAATGTAATACATTTAAATTTGTATTTCTAATTACATTGCTGTGTAAAAAAAAATGCAAAATATGAATTTTAAAGTGACTGACTAAAAGTCTCATTTAATTCCTAACTATAAAGTACCCTAGAAAAGTTAAGTTGTTTTTAATTTTGGTTTTGTATTTTGCATTTTTTGTTCAGCAATACATTTGTAAATACAAATTTAATTATCAACAAAATAAATTATACATTTAAAATTGCATTTCTCAATACAGTGATGTGTAAAATATACAAATTATGAATTCTAAAATGACTAAAAGTCTAGTTTCATTGCTAACAATAAAGTACCCAAAGACATTAAAGTTGTTTTCAATTTTGTTTTAGTATTTTGTATTTTTTGTGCAGAAATACACTTAAAAATAAACATTTTAAATTGACTATTTATATGATCAACATTTACTTTGTAAAATGGGTTGGCTTAGCAAGGCAATCCTTGGTTATATTTTATTTTTTTGGAGTAGAATGTAAAAACGGTTTCTACATTTCATTATGGATAACATTCTTTATTTTTATTTGCTATTAAAATGTTGGAATGGTTGGCTCAAATAACTTCATTAAAAACGTTTCAACAATAATAATACGTTTGATAAATATACAGGCAAATTTATAAGTAAAACATTTATTTTTTTTATACTCAATATTTTAAATGATTTGAATTATTTAAGAGAAAAATGTGAAACCATAGTATGTAGTTGCTGTAATTTCCTATCTGCCCATGCTCAGACCTGAAAAACAAAATGGCACTACCCATACCAACAATGGCAGCAGCCTTTTTTCATGACAAATAAAAAAATGATAGTGAACACCAATTAAAAGTAAAAACATAAAAGTAAACCTATCTCCCTAATATTGGCAGTTGTGATGTGCAGAGAGAGAAAGGAGACTTTAGGAGAGGAGAGAATGCTAGACAAGCAGAAGGAGGGCAAGCGGCCTGGTCATTTGGTGAGAACAGCTAGAAGTTTGTAGAGTAGTTGTATTTTTTTATATATCAATTCTGTTTTCTGTGACTGTTTTCATAATATATATATATATATATATATATATATATATACAGTATATACAGTATATATATATATATATATATATATATATATATATATATATGTGTTTTATTTTTCGATATCAAAAGAGATTTTGGAAAGATAAGAATCAATCTCTATTTTTCCTAAGTTTTAGTTTAACAGATTTCAAGATTTTTTTTTCATTCTAAAAAGTAATATTTCTATGAGAGCAATTCAGTTGTCTGCCGCATCATTTTTTTTCTTGCGTTACAGTGTATGTTTTATTATTTTTATTGCTCAGATATATATGTTATTTGCTCAGTAGTGTAGGCTGTTCTCTTTAATCAATTTCTTATTTTCCTCTTTCCCTCCGACCTCTCGATGACTCAACCTTTTATATAAGATTAACATGCAGTTACATATTTTTGCAATGAAAAATCAGACATTGGTTTATGCGCACAAACACGCACACAGCATACAGTGAGCTCTGTCGATTGAAAGAGAAAAAAAAAACTCATGTAAACAGCTGCTCTGTGTCTCCCTTTGGCTCAAACCAGTGGCTACAGATCTATGTGTTTGTACAAGTGCTCTTTTGAGATATTAAGCAGTAAGCAAAATCATTCCTTCTGCTGTGACGTGACCTGAAAACAGATCGTTTTCTCAGGCCCTCAGATTTACCATCGTTTTGGTGCATTTTATGCATTTTTTGTGATTGTCAATTCAATGGCTCATTTGTATAAAAGGTCACCTGGGTATCTGAACAAAACTCTACACAGCACATAGATTCAGATGTTAAGGGAAATATTTAGACTAAATTCTCCATGTTTGGTTACTTAGCAATGGCTATGATAAAATGACTACTGTTAATATTCTTTCACTTCTCAAAAAAATTTCCTTGGAAATGAACGCATTGGATTTCCTTCCTTCTTCTTCAAAACACCAACAACTCAACGCCAATCTAAAAGTAGCAAAAGGGCGTATTTGTTCAACTTTTTTCCACAAATACGTCCTCTAGCATATGCTAATTCTTTAATGTGTGTTTGTATAAACGGGACACCGCAATTTCACAACCTAAATAATGAAAAATAAAAACAAATTATAGTCACAAGCTTTTAATTCACCTTGGACTTTTTATTCTATGATACTGCCCACATCAAAAGGTTAAATGTTTTTATTAAATAGTTAATATAAATATGATCCATGTGCATATTAAATTTAGCAGACAAGGGCCACCAGGCTCCCAAGTTTGTATATATATCTTGTGTGGAGTTCAAAATAACTGGATCCCAGAGGGGGGAAAAAACTCTTCTATATTTATGGAGGAAAATAATGTCCTTGATGTGGGAGACTATCTTCCTATATGAGCATTAGTTGGATAGTTGAACACTGATTCTTTGTTATCTATTCACTAGGATGGTTTTAAAAAAATACATCACTTATAGATTTAGTAACACAGCTAAACAGAAGTTCCCAAAAAGAAAGTGTGTAAATGGAGACTAAGCCTTGCAATTGTAAAATATTTATTTATAGACTGGAAGTTATCCATTAAAATCAGCACGTCTTATCGATGTCCTGTTAAGCTTTTCCAATTGTTTTTTGGGTCAGTGCTACTGACAAAAGTCTTTGCTGTAGCACTTAAAGGGACATTCTGATCAAAATTTAAATGCACATAGATGAATTACATCTTTAATTAGAAATACATTTGAAATATCCATGTATTGGCAAACATGCTTCTAGTAAAAGTTATCACTGTTTTAGTGTTAACATTTTTCTTTGCACGTGCATATGAAGCATAGCTAGATATTTTCAGTGCACCAGCATTTTAAAGGGAGAGTCTACTCCAGAATTGTTATTCTTTAAAGAGTTAGATACTCCCTTTATTACCCATTACAGTTTTGCATAACCAACACAGTTTTATTAATATACTTTTCTTCTACATTGGTGTATCCGGTCCACGGCTTCATCCTTACTTGTGGGATATTCTCTTCCCCTACAGGAAGTGGCAAAGAGAGCACACAGCAGAGCTGTCCATATAGCTCCCCTCAGGCTCCGCCCCCCCAGTCATTCTCTTTGCCGCTCTGAACAAGTAGCATCTCCACGGGGGTGGTAAAGAGTATGTGGTGTTAGTGTGTTTTTTTATTATTGAAAGAGACAGTAACGTTTTTGTCAAAAATAATTTTTATTGCATTATAGTTCTGTTTAAGTCTGTTAAACATGTCTGAGTCTTCAGATAGCCTATGTTCTGTATGTCCAAAGGCCAAGGTGGTTCCCCCCATTAAATTTATGTGTGAAGTGTGCCATAGCGTCCAAACAGCTTAAGGACAGTACAATCACACTTAAAAATATAGCCCAAGATGATTCTTTAGCTGAAGGTAGTGAAAATAGCTTGCTTTCCTCTCCTTCTGTGTCAACACCAGCTATGCCCGCGCAGGCGATGCCCAGTAATCTAGCGCACCATTTGCGATTACTATGCAACAGTTAGCAGCAGTAATGGATAATTCTATCGCAGCATTTTTATCCAAACTGCCAGCTTTCCTAGGAAGCGTGATTGCTCAGTTTTAAATACAGAAAATGAGCAAGTAGACGCAGAGGATAATTTATCTGTAGTGCCCTCACATCAATCTGACTTGGCGGTGAGGGAGGGCTTGTCTGAGGGAGAAATTTCTGACACAGGAAAAGTTTCTCAGCAGGCAGAGCCTGATACCATAGCATTTAAATTTAAGAACACCTCCGCGCTCTACTTAAGGAGGTCCTGGCTACTCTTGATGATTGTGACCCTTTGGTGGTCCCAGAAAAATTGTGTAAAATGGATAAATTCTTAGAGGTCCCAGTACACACTGATGCGTTTCCGATACCTAAGAGGGTGGCGGATATAGTGAATAAGGAGTGGGAGAAACCAGGTGTACCTTTTGTTCCCCCTCCTATATTTAAGAAAATGTTCCCCATTGTTGACCCCGGAAGGGACGCGTGGCAGACGGTCCCTAAGGTAGAGGGGGCAGTTTCAAAGCTAGCTAAGCGCACAACTATACCAATAGAAGACAGTGGCACTTTCAAAGATCCTATGGATAAAAAATTAGAAGGTTTATTTAAGAAAATTTTTGTTCAACAAGGTTTTCTTCTTCAACCAATTTCTTGCATTATTCCTGTAACCACTGCAGCTGCTTTTTGGTTTGAGGAATTAGAAAACTTGCTCCAGAAGGAGACTTCTTAGGATGAAGTCATGGATAGAATTCACGCCCTGAAGTTGGCTAATTCTTTCATTACAGATGCCGCTTTTCAGTTAGCTAAATTAGCGGCGAAAAATTCTGGTTTCGCAATAGTGGCGCGTAGAGCGCTTTGACTAAAATCGTGGTCGGCGGATGTGTCGTCCAAAACAAAATTGTTTAATATTCCTTACAAGGTAAGACCCTATTCGGGCCAGAGTTGAAAGAAATTATTTCAGATATCACTGGGGGAAAGGGCCATGCCCTTCCACAGGATAGACCTTTCAAAGTTAAAAATAAGTCTAATTTTCGTTCCTTTCGCAATTTCAGGAACGGACCGGCTTCTACCTCTACAGCCACTAGGCAAGAGGGTAAGGCACCCCAGCCCAAACCAGCATGGAAACCATTGCAAGGCTGGAACAAGGGTAAACAGGTCAAAAGACCTGCTGCTGCTACCAAGACAGCATGAAGGGGTAGCCCCCGATCCGGGACCGGATCTAGTAGGGGGCAGATTTTCTCTCTTTGCTCAGGCATGGACAAGAGATGTTCCGGACCCCTGGGCACTAGAAATTGTCTCTCAGGGGTATCTTCTAGAATTCAAGGACCTTCCTCCAAGGGGAAGGTTCCACTTGTCTCGCTTATCTTTAGACCAGATAGAGAGACAGGCATTCTTACATTGCGTAGAGTACCTTTTAAAAATGGGAGTGATAAACCCAGTTCCAACAGCAGAACAAGGACTGGGATTTTACTCAAACCTGTTTGTAGTTCCCAAAAAGGAAGGAACTTTCAGGCCAATTCTGGATTTAAAGATCCTAGACCAATTACTCAGAGTTCCATCATTCCAAATGGAAACAATTCGGATTACCAGTTCGTGGCTCTTCCCTTCGGATTGGCCACTGCTCCGAGAATTTTCACAAAGGTGCTAGGGTCCCTTCTAGCGATGCTAAGGCCAAGGGGCATTGCAGTAGCACCTTAACTAGATGACATTTAATACAGGCGTCGTCTTTTCACAAAGCAAGGGCTCATACGGACATTGTTCTAGCCTTTCTAAGGTCTCACGGGTGGAAGGTGAACATAGAAAAAAGTTCTCTGTCCCCGTTCACAAGGGTTCCCTTCCTGGGAACAATAATAGACTCGGTAGAAATGAAAATCTTTCTGACAGAGGTCAGGAAACTAAAACTTTTGAACACTTGTCGAGTTCTTCAATCCATTCCTCAACCCTCCATAGCTCAGTGCATGGAGGTAACAGGACTAATGGTTGCGGCAATGGACGTGGTTCCTTTTGCTCGAATTCATTTAAGACCATTGCAACTGTGCATGCTCAAACAATGAAATGGGGATTATGCAGATTTTTCTCCCCTGATTCAGATGGACCAGCAAACCAGAGACTCACTCCTCTGGTGGTTGTCTCAGGATCACCTGTCTCAGGGAATGAGTTTCCGAAGACCGAAGTGGATCATTGTCACGACCGACGCCAGCCTCTTAGGCTGGGGCGCGGTCTGGAAGTCCCTGAAGGTTCAGGGTCTATGGTCTTGGGAAGAATTTCTTCTCCCGATAAACATTTTGGAATTGAGAGCGATATTCAATGCGCTCCAGGCATGGCCTCAACTAGCGGAGGACAAATTCATCAGTTTTCAGTCGGACAACTTGACGACTGTTGCGTACATCAATCATCAGGGGGGAACAAAGAGTTCCCTGGCGATGAGGGAGGTATCCAAGATCATCAAATGGGCAGAGGATCACTCCTGCCATCTATCAGCAATTCACATCCCAGGAGTGGACAACTGGGAAGCGGATTATCTGAGTCTTCAGACTTTCCATCCGTGGGAGTGGGAACTCCACCCGGAGGTTTTTTTGCTCAGCTGACCCAGCTATGGGGCATTACAGATCTGGATCTGATGGCGTCACGTCAGAACTTCAAAGTTACACGTTACGGGACCAGGTCCAGGGATCCCAAGGCGACATTGGTAGATACCTTAGTAGCGCCTTGGTCGTTCAATCTAGCTTATGTCTTTCCACCGTTTCCCCTTCTCCCCCGGCTAGTAGCCAGGATCAAGCAGGAGAAGGCTTCGGTAATTCTAATAGCTCCTGCGTGGCCACGCAGGGCTTGGTATGCAGACCTGGTGAATATGTCATCGGTTCCACCATGGAAGCTGCCTTTGAGGCAGGACCTTCTAATTCAAGGTCGATTCGAACATCCAAACCTAGTTTCTCTGCAACTGACTGCTTGGAGATTGAACGCTTGATTCTAGCTAAACGTGGGGTTTCAGAATCAGTTATAGATACTCTGATCCAGGCTAGAAAGCCTGTCACCAGGAAAATTTACCATAAGATATGGCGGAAATATCTTTGCTGGTGCGAATCCAAGGGTTACTCATGGAGTAAGATTAGGATTCCAAGGATACTATCTTTTCTCAAAGAAGGATTGGAGTAAGGTCTGTCAGCTAGTTCTTTTAAGGGACAGATATCTGCTCTGTCTGTTTGGTTACACAAGCGTCTGGCAGCCATGCCAGATATTCAGGGTTTGTACAGGCTTTAGTCAGAATCAAGCATGTCTACAGACCTGTGGCTCCTCCATGGAGTCTAAATTTAGTTCTTTCAGTTCTTCAAGGGGTTCCGTTTGAACCTTTACATTCCATAGATATTAAGTTACTATCTTGGAAAGTTTTGTTTTTTTGTAGCTATTTCTTCTGCTAGAAGAGTTTCTGAATTGTCTGCTTTGCAGTGTAATTCACCCTATCTGGTGTTTCATACAGATAAGGTCGTTTTACGTACCAAACCTGGTTTTCTTCCAAAAGTGGTTTCCAATAAGAATATCAACCAGGAAATAGTTGTTCCTTCTCTGTGTCCTAATCCAGTTTCTAACAAGGAACGTCTGTTACACCATCTTGATGGGGTTCGTGCTTTAAAGTTTTATCTAAAAGCCGTTTAGGTTACCTGACTTGTTCCCTCCCTTCATCCGTGTCCTAAAGCTTTGGTATTGGTTCCCACAAGTAAGGATGAAGCCGTGGACCGGATACACCAATGTAGGAGAAAACAGAATTTATGTTTACCTGATAAATTTCTTTCTCCTACGGTGTATCCGGTCCACGGCCCGCCCTGGCATTTTGGTCAGGTTTAAATTTATTTTTTGTAAACTTCAGTCACCACTGCACCTTATGGTTCTCCTTTTTCTCCTAACCGTCGGTCGAATGACTGGGGGGCGGAGCCTGAGGGGAGCTATATGGACAGCTCTGCTGTGTGCTCTCTTTGCCACTTCCTGTAGGGGAAGAGAATATCCCACAAGTAAGGATGAAGCCGTGGACCGGATACACCGTAGGAGAAAGAAATTTATTTATTATTTATTCTGTTTTTACCTTTATGAGTTCAATCAGCCAATCGGATTGAACTTGAATCTGATTGGCTGATTCAATCAGCCAATCAGATTTTTCCTACCTTAATTCCGATTGGCTGATAGAATCCTATCAGCCAATCGGAATTCGACGGACGCCATCTTGGATGATGTCATTTAAAGGTACCTCATTCGTCGTTCAGTCGTCGGCCGGGATGGATGCTCCGTGTCGGAGGAGCGAAGAAAGAAGATTGAAGATGCCGCTTGATGGAAGATGCTGCCGGATGGAAGAAGACTTTGCTGCCGCTTGGATAAAGACATCGCCGGGATAAAGACTTCTTCTTTGCCGCTTGGATAAAGACATCGCTCGGATCGGATGAGGAGTTCGGCCCGGTTGGGTGAAGACAAGGTAGGGAGATCTTCAGGGGGGTAGTGTTAGGTTTTTTTAAGGGGGGTTTGGGTGGGTTTAGAATAGGGGTATGTGGGTGGTGGGTTGTAATGTTGGGGGGGTGTTGTGTTCTTTTTTTTTACAGGCAAAAGAGCTGTTAACTTGGGGTAAATACCCCGCAAAAAGCCCTTTTAAGGGCTGGTACAGAGCTGGGTATTTTATAATTTAGAATAGGGTAGGGAATTTTTTATTTTGGGGGGCTTTATTATTTTATTAAGGGGCTTAGAATAGGTGTAATTAGCTTAAAATTGCTGTAATCTTTTTTTTTTTGTAATTTAGTGGGTTTTTTTTTTGTAATTTAGTTTAGTTTATTTAATTGTATTTTTAGATAGATATTTGTAATTTATTTAATTTATTGATAGTGCAGGTGTATTTGTAACTTAGGTTAGGATTTATTTTACAGGTAATTGGGTAATTATTTTAACTACATAGCTATTAAATAGTTAATAACTATTTAATAGCTATTATACCTAGTTAAAATAATTAACAATTTACCTGTAAAATAAATATAAACCGAATAACATAGCTACAATGTAATTATTAATTATATTGTAGCTATCATAGGCCTAGATTTGGAGTTCGGCGGTAAAAGGGCTGTTAACGCTCCGCAGGCTTTTTTCTGGCCGCACCATAAATTTAACTCTGGTATCGAGAGTTTAATCAAATGCTGCGTTAGGCTCCAAAAAAGGAGCGTAGAGCATTTTTACCGCAAATGCAACTCTCGATACCAGAGTTGCTTACGGACGCGGCCGGCCTCAAAAACGTGCTCGTGCACGATTCTCCCATAGGAAACAATGGGGCTGTTTGAGCTGAAAAAAAACCTAACACCTGCAAAAAAGCAGCGTTCAGCTCCTAACGCAGCCCCATTGTTTCCTATGGGGAAACACTTCCTACGTCTGCACCTAACACTCTAACATGTACCCCGAGTCTAAACACCCCAACCTTACACTTATTAACCCCTAATCTGCCGCCCCCGCTATCGCTGACCCCTGCATATTTTTTTTAACCCCTAATCTGCCGCTCCGTAAACCGCCGCAACCTACGTTATCCCTATGTACCCCTAATCTGCTGCCCTAACATCGCCGACCCCTATATTATATTTATTAACCCCTAATCTGCCCCCCTCAACGTCGCCGACACCTGCCTACACTTATTAACCCCTAATCTGCCGAGCGGACCTGAGCGCTACTATAATAAAGTTATTAACCCCTAATCCGCCTCACTAACCCTATCATAAATAGTATTAACCCCTAATCTGCCCTCCCTAACATCGCCGACACCTACCTTCAATTATTAACCCCTAATCTTCCGATCGGAGCTCACCGCTATTCTAATAAATGGATTAACCCCTAAAGCTAAGTCTAACCCTAACACTAACACCCCCCTAAGTTAAATATAATTTTTATCTAACGAAATAAATTAACTCTTATTAAATAACTTATTCCTATTTAAAGCTAAATACTTACCTGTAAAATAAACCCTAATATAGCTACAATATAAATTATAATTATATTATAGCTATTTTAGGATTAATATTTATTTTACAGGCAACTTTGTAATTATTTTAACCAGGTACAATAGCTATTAAATAGTTAAGAACTATTTAATAGTTACCTAGTTAAAATAATAACAAATTTACCTGTAAAATAAATCCTAACCTAAGATATAATTAAACCTAACACTACCCTATCAATAAAATAATTAAATAAACTACCTACAATTACCTACAATTAACCTAACACTACACTATCAATAAATTAATTAAACACAATTCCTACAAATAAATACAATTAAATAAACTAGCTAAAGTACAAAAAATAAAAAAGAACTAAGTTACAGAAAATAAAAAAATATTTACAAACATAAGAAAAATATTACAACAATTTTAAACTAATTACACCTACTCTAAGCCCCCTAATAAAATAACAAAGCCCCCCAAAATAAAAAATTCCCTACCCTATTCTAAATTAAAAAAGTTACAAGCTCTTTTACCTTACCAGCCCTGAACAGGGCCCTTTGCGGGGCATGCCCCAAGAAGTTCAGCTCTTTTGCCTGTAAAAAAAAACATACAATACCCCCCCCCCACATTACAACCCACCACCCACATACCCCTAATCTAACCCAAACCCCCCTTAAATAAACCTAACACTAATCCCCTGAAGATCTTCCTACCTTGTCTTCACCATCCAGGTATCACCGATCCGTCCTGGCTCCAAGATCTTCATCCAACCCAAGCGGGGGTTGGCGATCCATAATCCGGTGCTGAAGAGGTCCAGAAGAGGCTCCAAAGTCTTCCTCCTATCCGGCAAGAAGAGGACATCCGGACCGGCAAACATCTTCTCCAAGCGGCATCTTCGATCTTCTTCCATCCGGAGCGAAGCGGCAGGATCCTGAAGACCTCCAGCGCGGAACATCCATCCGGACCGACGACTGAACGACGAATGACTGTTCCTTTAAGGGATGTCATCCAAGATGGCGTCCCTCGAATTCCGATTGGCTGATAGGATTCTATCAGCCAATCGGAATTAAGGTAGGAATTTTCTGATTGGCTGATGGAATCAGCCAATCAGAATCAAGTTCAATCCGATTGGCTGATCCAATCAGCCAATCAGATTGAGCTCGCATTCTATTGGCTGTTCCGATCAGCCAATAGAATGCGAGCTCAATCTGATTGGCTGATTGGATCAGCCAATAGGATTGAACTTGATTCTGATTGGCTGATTCCATCAGCCAATCAGAATTTTCCTACCTTAATTCCGATTGGCTGATAGAATCCTATCAGCCAATCAGAATTCAAGGGACGCCATCTTGGATGACGTCCCTTAAAGGAACCGTCATTCGTCGGGAGACAACGGAAGAAGAGGATGGATCCGCGTCGCCTGCTTCAAGATGGACCCGCTCCGCACCGGATGCAAGAAGATCGAAGATGCCGCTTGGAGAAGATGTTTGCCGGTCCGGATGTCCTCTTCTTGCCGGATAGGAGGAAGACTTTGGAGCCTCTTCTGGACCTCTTCAGCACCGGATTATGGATCGCCAACCCCCGCTTGGGTTGGATGAAGATCTTGGAGCCAGGACGGATCGGTGATACCTGGATGGTGAAGACAAGGTAGGAAGATCTTCAGGGGCTTAGTGTTAGGTTTATTTAAGGGGGGTTTGGGTTAGATTAGGGGTATGTGGGTGGTGGGTTGTAATGTTGGGGGGGGGTATTGTATGTTTTTTTTTACAGGCAAAAGAGCTGAACTTCTTGGGGCATGCCCCGCAAAGGGCCCTGTTCAGGGCTGGTAAGGTAAAAGAGCTTGTAACTTTTTTAATTTAGAATAGGGTAGGGAATTTTTTATTTTGGGGGGCTTTGTTATTTTATTAGGGGGCTTAGAGTAGGTGTAATTAGTTTAAAATTGTTGTAATATTTTTCTTATGTTTGTAAATATTTTTTTATTTTCTGTAACTTAGTTCTTTTTTATTTTTTGTACTTTAGCTAGTTTATTTAATTGTATTTATTTGTAGGAATTGTGTTTAATTAATTTATTGATAGTGTAGTGTTAGGTTAATTGTAGGTAATTGTAGGTAGTTTATTTAATTATTTTATTGATAGGGTAGTGTTAGGTTTAATTATAACTTAGGTTAGGATTTATTTTACAGGTAAATTTGTTATTATTTTAACTAGGTAACTATTAAATAGTCCTTAACTATTTAATAGCTATTGTACCTGGTTAAAATAATTACAAAGTTGCCTGTAAAATAAATATTAATCCTAAAATAGCTACAATGTAATTATAATTTATATTGTAGCTATATTAGGATTTATTTTACAGGTAAGTATTTAGCTTTAAATAGGAATCATTTATTTAATAAGAGTTAATTTATTTCGTTAGATGTAAATTATATTTAACTTAGGGGGGTGTTAGTGTTAGGGTTAGACTTAGCTTTAGGGGTTAATCCATTTATTAGAATAGCGGTGAGCTCCGATCGGAAGATTAGGGGTTAATAATTGAAGGTAGGTGTCGGCGATGTTAGGGAGGGCAGATTAGGGGTTAATACTATTTATGATAGGGTTAGTGAGGCGGCTTAGGGGTTAATAACTTTATTATAGTAGCGCTCAGGTCCGCTCGGCAGATTAGGGGTTAATAAGTGTAGGCAGGTGTCGGCGACGTTGTGGGGGGCAGATTGGGGGTTAATAAATATAATATAGGGGTCGGCGGTGTTAGGGGTAGCAGATTAGGGGTACATAGGGATAACGTAGGTGGCGGCGCTTTGCGGTCGGAAGATTAGGGGTTAATTATTTTAAGTAGCTGGCGGCGATGTTGTGGGGGGCAGGTTAGGGGTTAATAAATATAATACAGGGGTCGGCGGGGTTAGGGGCAGCAGATTAGGGGTACATAAATATAACGTAGGTGGCGGTCGGCAGATTAGGGGTTAAAAATTTTAATCGAGTGTCGGCGATGTGGGGGGGCCTCGGTTTAGGGGTACATAGGTAGTTTATGGGTGTTAGTGTACTTTAGGGTACAGTAGTTAAGAGCTTTATGAACCGGCGTTAGCCAGAAAGCTCTTAACTCCTGCTATTTTCAGGCGGCTGGAATCTTGTCGTTAGAGCTCTAACGCTCACTTCAGAAACGACTCTAAATACCAGCGTTAGAAAGATCCCATTGAAAAGATAGGCTACGCAAATGGCGTAGGGGGATCTGCGGTATGGAAAAGTCGCGGCTGAAAAGTGAGCGTTAGACCCTTTAATCACTGACTCTAAATACCAGCGGGCGGCCAAAACCAGCGTTAGGAGCCTCTAACGCTGGTTTTGACGGCTACCGCCAAACTCCAAATCTAGGCCATAGGGTTTATTTTATAGGTAAGTATTTAGATTTAAATAGGAATATTTTAGTTTATAATATGAATTAGATTTATTTAATAAGAATTTAGTTAGGGGTGTTAGGGTTAGATAGAGTTAATATAGTTAATATAAATACTATAGTAACTATATTAACTATATTAACCCTAATATAATTAGGGTTAATATAGTTAATATATATAATGTAATAACTATATTAACTATAATATACCGTATTGTCCCGAGTATAGGCCGCACTTTTTTCCCCTAATACAAGTCTTTAAACTAGGGGTGCGGCCTACAATCGGGATGTTGCTTAAAACACAATCAAAATACCGGTAAACATTAAAAACAGTATGTACCTTGAAGCGCTGTTCTTGTTACAGGGCACACACCAGGCTTCCTTGAGACTATGCCGGCCACCGCTGACAACCAAAGCCCCTGCAGGGACTTTGAGCATGACGCCCCTAACTCAGCATATGTAGTTTGCAGACCGCTGCTCTACCACTAACCCGGGTCCTCTGAGTGCTGAATAGATGATGTAGGTACAGCAGCAACTCAATTCCTCTTCCGTTTCCTCCATGCTCGCTTCTATTTTTTTCTCCCAGGTCCTAAGAGCCCATATCTTAGACACACCAAGCCAGCACACTGGAGAAGCCCACGAGTTACCGGTATTACCTGTGAGGCATCCGTAGTTCCCCACGCTGACTTGGGAGTTAGTGCAGAGGGCGTCTGATCATTTTGCGTCATTTTGTCTCTGTGAGGCATCCGTAGCTCTTCATGCTGACTTGGGAGCCATCGCAACTTTCCTGACAAGTTTTATTGCTTTTATTTAAGGTACCGTATTTACTTGTGAGGGTTACTGGTATTTTTTGTGAGTAGTACACTGTGTGGGGCTCAATACATGTATCTGTATTTTTATCATCTACACTTGAATCTGGAGAAGCCCACTGCTCAAGATGTGAGGAGCTCAGTATGGGAGAGGGAAGTGCTTAGATGAGAGTGGGTTATTGGCTGAGGGTGAGAAGGGATGTATAAGTGGTGAGGAGGGGGTTGTGTGATGAAGAAGAAAGCTAAGAGGGTGAGGAGGGCTGAGGGGAGGTAGTTAATAGAGTGAGTAGTGGACACTTTGAGGGAAGGAGGCTGAGTGGGTTAAGATGAGGCAGCCTGTGAGGGTTAAGAGGGGGCTGTGTGTGTGTGAGGGGGGAGGGCAAGAAGACTGTTATCTGTCAGAGAGGGATGGGAGGCCAAGAGATTTAGGAGGTGTCTGTGTGTGAGGGAGATAGAGGGGCTGAGAGGGGGGAGGATGAGAATAAGATTAAAGAATGAGGCTGAGAGTGTAAGGAGGGAGGGGGTGTATGAGGGAGATGGGGCTGAAAGGGTCAGGGGGTGCATGAGGGAGAGGGGGCTGAGAGGATGAAAGGGGCTGTATGAGGGAGAGGTAAAGGTTAAAAATGTAATTTCTTTAAAATGGCATCAAAGTTTAAGGGTGCGGCTTATAATCAGGAGCGGCCTATACTCGGAACAATACGGTACTTAGGGTTAATATAGATAATATAGCTGGCGGCAGGGTAGGTAGATTAAATTAGGGGTTAATAATTTTAATATAGATGGCGGCGGTGTAAGGGGCTTACATTAGGGGTTAATACTATTAATATAGGTGGCGGCGGTGTAGGGAGGGCAGATTATAGGGCAAAAGAGCTGTTTATTTTGGGGCAAAGCCCCGCAAAAGGCCCTTTTAAGGGCTGGTAATAGAGCTTATTACTTTAGGGATATTAGATTAGGGGTTAATAATATTAATATAGCTGGCGGCGGTATAGGGGGGATTAGATTAGGGGTTAATAATTTTTATATAGGTGGCGGCGGTGTAAGGGGTCAGATTAGGGGATAGATAAGGTAGATGGCGGCGGTGTAAGGGGTTCACATTAGGGGATAGATAAGGTAGATGGCGGCGGTGTAAGGGGTCAGATTAGGGGATAGATAAGGTAGATGGCAGCGGTGTAAGGGGTCAGATTAGGGGATAGATAAGGTAGATGGCGGCGGTGTAAGGGGTCAGATTAGGGGATAGATAAGGTAGATGGCGGCGGTGTAAGGGGTCAGATTAGGGGATAGATCAGGTAGATGGTGGCGGTTTTAAGGGCTCACAGTAGGGGGTTAGTTTATGTAGATGGTGGCGGGGTCCGGGAGCGGCGGTTAAGGGGTTAAATACTTTATTAGGGATTGCGGCGGGGGATCGCGGTTGACAGGTAGATAGACATTGCGCATGCATTAGGTGTTAGGTTTTATTTTGCAGGTAGTTTAGGTAGTTACGGGGCTCCAATAGTCAGTGTAAGGCTTCTTACGGCTGCTTTTTGTGGCGAGGTGAAAATGGAGTAAGATTTCTCCATTTTCGCCACGTAAGTCCTTACGCTGTATATTGGATACCAAAGTGTGCTGGTTTGGTATACCTGCCTATGGCCCAAAAAACTACGGGCGACGGCAGAAATATACGGGCGTAACTTCTAGGTTACGCCGTATATAGGATACCAAACCAGTGCAAATTTCTTTACCAGATGATACAACCACCTTAGGCTCTCTAAGAAAATGCAGTGTTTAAAATTCTGGTGCATAATGCATATTTAAATCCACTTTTGAAATAGCTGTATCTTTTATTAGAAGCATTTTTGCTAATACATATATATTACAAAATGTGTCTATTGAAAAGCTGAAATGCATCCATGATGATTCCAATTTTGGCTGGAATGTCACTTTATGTGAGCTTTTGTGCTCATTGATGTAGAATTTCTGTATATTAAATCTATTAATATTTTTTTTTCCGTAGTGCTGCGTATATGATTAGGAGTAAATTATAACATTGTTTCATGGTAAATAAGCATACATGTCTTCAAACTTCACCAACTACCCTGGTTGCACTAATCATTATATATAGCATCCTCAAAAGAAAGCACTTTCTGGGTCTTAACAGAATAAAAGAATAAATACTTTATTGCAAATATAACGTTTCTGAGGTTTATATATACACACACACATATATATATACAAGTAGAAAACCCTTTATCCAAACTGCTTGGGACCGGAAAGAAATAGCATTCTGGAATAGTTTGGATTTTGGAATATTTGCATCATTAAAATAGGACAGTTTGGAGAGGGGATGGAACCAAGTGTTAACAACAATATCTTATGTCATTTAGGCAATAATTACATGTCAAAATACAGCTTATACATGTAACCTAAAGGTAGTTTTATATAAGTTTTAATACTTTTGTATTCATCGTACTGCAATCAGAAAAGTACTATTTGTTGTTTTAAATAAATGTAGACTATTATTGGCATTTTAGAACACCAAAAACAATCCAAAGAGACAGGCAGATAATTTTGTGACTTACAGACAGGGAACAATAGTCATTTTTGATCATTTTATTTTTGAAAATATTAATTAAAAAGTTGTAATTTCAGAATAAGTTTGGATAGTGGAATTCCGTATTTGAGGATTTGCACACACACACACACACACACACACATATATATATATATATATCAGAAAAGAGAGAACAACACTCCTGAGATGGAACAAAAGCTAGAATAACTTCCATGCCTGTTCATTTCCATTGCAACTCAGGGTGCGCGTTCTTTTAGCACACACAGGCATGGAAATTATTCTATCTTTTGATCTATCTCAGGAGTGCTGTTCTCTCTTTTCTGATAATTATGCAAATTACTCTTAGGTCTCCCTAAGAGTAATGGGGAAACCAGACGTGGACTCCTTGCACACATGCCCTTAGAGAGATACAACTGCACCTCACTGATGAGGCCCACAGAAGGACGAAACGATTGTCTGGGGTTGTTGTTTCTTTTGTTCAGAGAAGCATTGCCTGGTATTTCGGCGCTGGACTGTCATTGGGCAGGATCAGACTGATATGCTACAGGATATTTTTTCTCTGTGGAAAGGCATCGTGTGCTAAAAGAACGCGCACCCTGAGTTGCAATTGAAATGAACAGGCATGGAAGTTATTCTAGCTTTTGTTCTATCTCAGGAGTGCTGTTCTCTCTTTTCTGATATATATATATATATATATATATATATACCTGTATATATAAATACACATACATATACTTTATCCCTATATTTGATTTAGTTTAATATTTACAGTTTTCTGTTTGTGTCTCCTCTGCTGCAAGTGTTGTGCAGTGCAATCTATTTATTTTCTTTATTAGGAAATCCCACATTCATGCAAAGTCCTGAAGAAAATATGTATCCCTTTACATGGTACTTTTTTTCTCTGCAATGTATATATTTATTTATATGTCTAAAATCTGATGATTTGCTACAAAGAGCACCATTCTTGAATACCAGAAACGGTGCCAATTAATACTATTGTCTTTTACAAGTGTTCCTCTTTAGAAAGGTTATAATATAATGACACTGTTTAATATAAATGCTACAATCTCACTTCACTCGTATTGTCAGTGATATAATCTAAATAAAAACAAAATAATGCACAGCACACATAATGTAATAATATTAGCTTTAAAAATAAATGTATTCACATTATGAAGCTGTGGGTGTGTCAGGCTTGCAGATGTGGGCGTAAAACATTAGTTAAATAGCTACAGTCTTGAGACTTCTGCTACTTAACCTTTCACCACCTCAAGGGTGGTGGAGTTAAATTACCCTGATTAGGATCGACCTAGATGATTGACAAGCCTGCTCTCACACAACCAATTGCCCTGCCCTGCCCTTGCACAAGGGGGCATGGCTGCACAAGAAACTGCTTGTGCAAGGATAACTTTGGCCAGTGAATGCTGTCCATCTGGTGTTTGATAAATGGGCCTATGAATGCTTGCATGTGGTTAATTTGTCAGTCAACATTAGTCTTAAAATGGGAATAGAAATATTACTTTTAATAAAAATAAAAAATCTTAATAAAGTACACATGACATTGTATGAATTGTTATGTCTTGTCACTGCATTGTACCAATGAGATATTCAGAAAGTTTTGATATTTTTATAATATCATTATCACACAAGTGATTACTGATTAATGCATTTATAAAATTGTTATATTGAAAGCTGCTAAGTATAAAGTGAGGATTCATGATCATTGTCTCCCTCAATATACAGAGCTTCCACTGTACACAGCCACATTTTAAAATGTGACTTAAAATGACCAATGGACTTTATGACAATAAGAATCTAAATGTCAACATGACAAACCAGCATATAATTTAAGGTCAGTGACTCAGCATTCAAGGATAAACTATGCTTAGGCAGCTGAAGGAATTGGAAATCTGCCAATAATTTATGTATGAATGATCAGGCATTACGTTACTTAAGCCTGTTTGCTTCTCTCATTGCAATGCAAAATCATTATTCCTGGTTTGTAAACCACCCTTAATTTCATTGTGTTCATGTTAGTCAGAATTCTGAACTACTCTGTCAACAGCACCGACATCTCATTCATCAAGGTCATTGGATGTTGACCAGTATGCATAGAAAAAGAAACTAAAGGAATGTTAAATGTGGTGATTTATTGATTAGTTGCTATGGAAAAGTTATTCTAGATTCACACAATAACATTTTATTAACATTGTTGTATGGTATTGCAGCTGCTTTTAAATCATGTTAATGAACATCTATTTAAACTTAGAGTTTTTGAGTAGATTTAAGAAGGCCTTAATTCAATTATGAAGGGGGAGGCTTAACTAGACACAGAACAATTTTAATGTTTATTAACTGAAACTATCTAGGTAATAAAAAAATAAAGAGCTTTAAGTTGTAATAAGGATGCCATGTAACAAAATAATTGTCAAAAATATGTTTGTATAAAGAAGGATGATATTTCTTCAAGCTACTAATCCATCTTTTTGTCTACAACTGCCTCTTAGATTATAAGGTCACTAGAGCTTTCTGCCCAATCTGTTTCCCCTGCCTTGTCTATATTTAATGTACCCAATGTACAGACATGGCCTAAAGTATTGGTACCATTCCCCTTTTTTAGGAAAACGCACAATTTTCTCTTAACTAAGCAAAAATTTACAAAAGTATTTGGTAACTACCATTGTTTATTTGAAATCTAATAGAACAGAAACTTCACTTTTGATTTTTGACTTCACAAATTGATTTAAGTAGTTAAACAAATGAAAATGGCACAGAAAAAAATATTGGTATTCTTAACCTGAAATTTCATAGCACAGCCTTTAGAGAAAATGCCTGCAATCAATAGCTTTTGGTAGCTCTGAATAAGATTTCTACATTTTTCAACTGTGATTTTGGCCCACTCTTCTTGAGCAAACTGCTCTGGTTCTTTCAGTTTTGATGGGTGCCTTTTCCCAACTTTAATTTTCAGCTCTTTCCACAGCTGTTCGATGGGATTCAGATCTGGTCTCACAGAAGGCCACTTCAGAATGGTTCAATGTTTTTTTTCTCATCCATCCTTGGGTGCTTTTTGAAGCATGTTTTGGGTCATTATCCTGCTGGAGAACCAATGACCTGCAACTCAGAAATAGCTTTCTTACCCTGGGCAGTAAGCTTTGCTCCAGCATGCCTTGATAGTCTTCTGATTTCCTACTGAGCATGTGCAAGAATTCACAGAATATATGTATATGCATTTATGATTGGCTAATGGCTGTCACATGATACAGGGTGAGTAGAAATAGACATAACTTTGAAATTTGTCAGAAAAAAATCTAATAGTCATTTGAAGTTCAGTCTAAGGGGTAGATTTAACAAATGCCGGGCGGACACGCTGCAGCAAATCATGTCCTCCCGGTATCGCTAAATGCCAACAGCATATGCTGTCGGCATTTAACAATGCACAATCATTTCTTGTGAAATGCTTGTGCAATGACGCCCCCTGCACCTTCGTGGCAAATCGACCGCTAGCAGGGGGTGTCAATCATGCCGATTGGGATGATTACAATTCGCCAACTAAGAGGTGGCGGACAAGTTAAGGAGCAGCGGTCTTATGACCGCTGCTTATTAACTTAAGTTTCCGCCCCACCGGAAACTTCGGAGGTAGATTGCAGCATCCGCTGCTTGTTAAATCTACTAGTAGAAATGAATTTGTCCACAGCACTATATCATTCAAAATACTTTATTTTCTGTTAATTACAGACATAGAAATAGCGACGTTTTGAGTGTTGCCACTCTTACTCATGAGCATGAGTAAGAGTGGCAACACTCGAAACGTCGCTATTTCTATGTCTGTAATTAACAGAAAATAAAGTATTTTGAATGATATAGTGCTGTGGACAAATTCATTTCTACTATTGGAATTGGGGGAGCCTGGCAGGACCCTGTTTTCACTTGCACTGCACTCCTGAGTTTGCTGTACTAACAAGCTGCTAGCTTGTTAAATCTACCCCATAGTGCTATTGCATTCTCTTCTCTTGTTATTATGCATTTGTTGATTATGCAAATCTACTGTAATTAATTATCCTTTCATGGATTATAGCTAGATTAGTGACATTTAACAATAAGAAAAACAGTTGCATCCAATAATTTTTTGGTTAAAAAAACAACAAAAAGCAGTTTTCAAATGAACTATCATGATAATACTTTGAAGAAATGTAATTAACTTTTGTGTAAACTAATATGTGTGTGTGTTTGTATACGTGTATTTATATATATATATATATGTGTGTGTTTGTATACGTGTATTTATATATATATATATATGTGTGTGTTTGTATATGTGTATTTATATATAAATATATATATATATGTGTGTGTTTGTATATGTGTATTTATATATAAATATATATATATATATATATGTGTGTGTTTGTATACGTGTATTTATATATAAATATATATATATATGTGTGTGTTTGTATACGTGTATTTATATATAAATATATATATATATGTGTGTGTTTGTATATGTGTATTTATATATAAATATATATATATATGTGTGTGTTTGTATATGTGTATTTATATATAAATATATATATATATATATGTGTGTTTGTATATGTGTATTTATATATAAATATATATATATGTGTGTGTTTGTATACGTGTATTTATATATAAATATATATATATATGTGTGTGTTTGTATATGTGTATTTATATATAAATATATATTTATATATATATATATATATGTGTGTGTGTTTGTATACGTGTATTTATATATAAATATATATTTATATATATATATATGTGTGTGTGTTTGTATACGTGTATTTATATATAAATATATATGTGTGTGTTTGTATACGTGTATTTATATATAAATATATATATATGTGTGTGTTTGTATATGTGTATTTATATATAAATATATATATATATGTGTGTGTTTGTATATGTGTATTTATATATAAATATATATATATATATGTGTGTGTTTGTATACGTGTATTTATATATAAATATATATATATATGTGTGTGTTTGTATATGTGTATTTATATATAAATATATATTTATATATATATATATATGTGTGTGTGTTTGTATACGTGTATTTATATATAAATATATATTTATATATATATATATGTGTGTGTGTGTGTTTGTATACGTGTATTTATATATAAATATATATTTATATATATATATATGTGTGTGTGTTTGTATACGTGTATTTATATATAAATATATATATATATGTGTGTGTTTGTATACGTGTATTTATATATAAATATATATTTATATATATATATATATGTGTGTGTGTTTGTATACGTGTATTTATATATAAATATATATTTATATATATATATATATGTGTGTGTGTTTGTATACGTGTATTTATATATAAATATATATGTGTGTGTTTGTATACGTGTATTTATATATAAATATATATATATGTGTGTGTTTGTATATGTGTATTTATATATAAATATATATATATGTGTGTTTGTATATGTGTATTTATATATAAATATATATATATATATGTGTGTGTTTGTATACGTGTATTTATATATAAATATATATATATATGTGTGTGTTTGTATATGTGTATTTATATATAAATATATATTTATATATATATATATATGTGTGTGTGTTTGTATACGTGTATTTATATATAAATATATATTTATATATATATATATATGTGTGTGTGTTTGTATACGTGTATTTATATATAAATATATATTTATATATATATATATATATGTGTGTGTGTTTGTATACGTGTATTTATATATAAATATATATATATATATATATGTGTGTTTGTGTGTATTTATAAGAATGCAGAACCTTGAGTAAACTTTATTGCAGTTTAAAAAAGTGTTTATAAATGTAGACTTCTTATTTGTTACTTTCAAGAAGTATTTTTGCTAATATAAGTGTATTGCAAAAATAATTATATTATAAATTGAAATGACCTGATGTGCCTTTCAAGTTTGACTAGGAAAAACCTTTAGTAAATAAGAAAAGTGTAATAGCGTTTGTATATGTAGCTCAAAATTGTAATAAATAGAACAATTATATGTTAGGAAGTTAGGAAGACAATCGTAGATAGGAAGTGCTATGGGAATGTAAAAGAAAAAGTAAATGCTCCAGCCATAATTATTGTTCTTGCTTCTATACCCTCTTCGCTCATTAAGAACTGATTCTGCAGTCTTTCTACCTAGGGCAAATCCCAATATCCTCAGAATCTAAAGGTTAAACTGTGTCTGTGATGAGCCTAACAATAGAGTTTTGTGCAGTCTTATACAACGTACAATATCTGTAGAGACTTAAGCAGTCCTGACAGACCAATAACAGCTTGTATGTATGCTGGTTTTTTGGCTTTAGTTTGAAACCACAGCATTTTTTAGTGTCATCTTTGATTTTGCTTAACTTTGGCCCTTTCATTACTCTACAAAGCTGTTGAGGACAAAACCAACCTTCTATAACATTTTTGAGGAAGACTGTTTTGGCTGAGGAATTACGTTTTCCTTATTGCCAAGGGTGGTTTGATGTGTCTTTTCCTTGCTTCAGACTTAGTATAAAGAGCCTTGTGATGCACCCTTACTGCACACAGCTGAACAAACTAGAAGATAGGCAGAAGACGCTGGAAAAACACATAATCTATTGTGTAAGATCCAGGTAAATGTTCTGTGGTTTCATCACATCCAAAGCAGCAAATCCCTTTTGCAGATGTATTTGGCTTACTATATATATAGTTCACACACACACACATATATATGTATATATTATTGGTTTATTATATAATTTTACCAATTCTACCAATATTAAATATGCCATATACTGTTATCAAAATAATACTGTAATGTAAGCTATTTTAATTTTTTTAAATTTATTATTAATTTATTTAATAGAAATAGATGGTGAGTTGAGAAATTGGATGCAGGTAAAACACAAGGGCCGAATGCAGAACAGCAAGTCTTGAAATTCTGGCACGTTTGGTAACTAAGACCGCGCTCAGGTAAGTTCCCTGTGGCATGACACCATATTACATGGAGGATGTCCCAGCAGCGCATAGCAGACGCACTGGAATGGGATACTTTTTGGTAAAAAATAAAACTCATTTTTATGCTTGATCATTTTTTACATTGTTCCCTATTCTAACATGTAACTACACTGGCCGTTTAACTCTGACAAACTTTCTATTGCACTTTACAATCCACATAATATAATGGAAAAGCAAAATATCTAATACTGTCTAAAGCAGAGCTTTACAAAACTTTTCATGTTGGTGACTCACTTTTTAGACCTACATCATATCGCGACACAGTAATTCAGTTGTACTAGCAAACAGGAGGTTAAACCAACTTGTTTTACGAGATACGGACACAAACTTAAATTATATAATAACGAAATGTATTTACAAGTAACAGTATGTATGTGCAAGAATAAAAAAAAATTACTATCACCAATAACTACTTAATGGGATGCATGAGGTTGATGGGATGAACACAGTTTCTGAATATTTGGCGGAATATTAGATAAAGACACTCGCATTTCATCATCAAGCATTTTTAAGCTTTTACTAAAACTTTAAACTTCCTATCCATATATCAAGAGCAGGAGCAGTAATGCACTACTGGGAGCTAGCTGCAAAAAAAACCCCACTGACCTGCTCAGCGTTTAAGCTGCCGCCTTTAGAGCTCTGCGAGTTCGACTGACAACTGTCTGCACTGCAACCACACTGCTGATTGAGGAGACTACACGTGCAGTCAGGAGCGAATGTGCTGCCAATGGGAATAGTTTCAGTTCCCGCTGAGCTGCACCAATAGGTTAAGATGATCTGTGATCCACTAGGTATCAATCACGTGTTTACCATGTGATATGCATAGCAGGCAGGCGTAAAGTCAGAAGCCAAAATAAAAATTCTGTGCTGAATTTGTGCTGAAGCAGGGACACACCTACACACTGCTGCCGACACACTAATGTGTCACGACACACAGTTTGGAAAGCACTTGTCTAAAGCATAGTAACACTTTTCTTAAGTTTCTGGTAATATCAATTTCTGACTGAGGCTGTACTTCACTTTAGAGTAAAAAAATGAAACAAAATCAGAGTTATGATGCATTAAAGTTGATTTATGGATGAGTTAGTCTTTATAATTAAATTTAGCTGTATTTTAAATTCCTTACAAGAGCTCTCTAATCCTTGTCTTACATCTTCTTTCAGTTTACCCTACATAAATTCAAGCATGCAACCTGGTTCTCATAAATAACATTGGTGCTGTGGCTTGTAATAAATTATTCTGTTTCAAAAGGCCTTTTATTTCTAGAAAATTAAAAATGTGTTAGCTAAGAATTATATTTAGATATTTCTTTCAGACATTGGAAAAACTTTTAAAAATAATTGTTAATGTGTCAGAAATAAATGGAATAAGAATAATTAACAATATACATGTTTGGCTTTTTATTCTTCTATGGACACCATTTAATGTATATGAAAAAAAGAATCTGAAAATGTCATACTTTTTTAAAAAGGACATAATATGCATTTGCTAAATTACTTGAAAATGATGCAGCATAACGAGAAAAATTTGACTAGAGAAAATCACCTGACCAACTCTATGTAAAAAAGGAAGATATTTTACCTCAAAATTTCTTCAGCTCACAATAGTAAGTGTTCTGTGTACAGTTATCCTTCAGCTACTGTCAGCTTCATATTGAAAAACAGCCAATCAGTGCTGATGTAATACTTTGCTTTACTGTAATCTCATGAGATTTCAGTAATATCTCATGAGATTTTATAGTAAACGTCCTTAAACTAAGGAAAGAAATAACATGACGGTGGCCTCTATTTAACAAGGTCTGGCGGACCTGATCTGACAGTGTGGATCAGGTCCGCCAGACCTCGCTCTCCGTATTTAGCATTGCTCCAGCAGCTCACAAGAGCTGCTGGTGCAACGCCGCCCCCTGCAGATTCGCGGCCAATAGGCCGCCAGCAGGGGGGTGTCAATCAACCCGATCGTACTCGATTGGGCTGATTTCCGGCGATGTCTGTCCGCCTGCTCAGAGCAGGCGGAAAGGTTATGGATAAAAACTACTGAAAACTGGATGCTCTGTGACAGTAATACCACAGATAACCTATAGGAGGCGCTATTTAACATTTATTTACAGATTAAGGGAACGGCCATGGGCACCAGATTTGCCCCCAGTTTTGCAAATCTTTTTATGGGTCAATTTGAGGACCTATACATCTACAACTCACAATGTAGGGGCAATCTGGTGTTCTATGGCCGTTACATAGATGATTTGATTTTTATCTTTGATGGTTCAGAAGTGGAAGCTTTAGAATTTGTCTCACATTTGAACCATAATAATATGGGTATAAGTTTTTCACATAACTTACAAAAGGATCAGATAGAATTTTTGGACATCATACTTGCCTGGGACCCTTGGGGCAATATATCTACCTCTACCTACTTCAAAAAGGTAGACTGCAACAATTTCCTACACTTCTCCAGCAACCATTTAACAAAATGGAAGACTAATATTCCATATAGCCAGTTTTGTCGATTACGTAGGAATTGTAGCACGTTAGAACAATATGACCAGCATTCTAACATCTAGATTTATAGAGAAGGGATACCCTCTTGAACTCATTGATAAGGGTTCCCAGAGAGCCAGGGATTTAAATAGAGAACAATTACTAACTTCAGTTCCTAACACAGACCAACATGACAATAAAGAAGAGTGTAATTTTAACAAACAACCACTCTTTATTACACAATACAACTCCAATCATAAAAACATTAATAAAGTTTTAAAAAAACACTGGCCGATCTTACTAAAAGATCCGATTTTGAACAAAACACTCCCTTTACAACCAAAATTGGTTTTTAAAAGAGCACCCTCCTACAAACAAAAACTAGCCCCAAGTAAGGTGGTGATGACAAAAAGAAAGGTAGCCAATACACCAAAATTAGGAGAGAAGATAGGAAACCATATTTTTAGTAAAAAGGGAGTATACAAATGTGGAAAGAGACTGTGCCATATGTGCAAACATATTTCCCATGGAACAACCAGCATAGAGTCATACAGCAACGGGGAAAATTTTACTATTAAAAGTAAAATGACTTGTGATTCCAGCTACGTCATATATGCGCTATCCTGCAAATGTGGCATACAATACATAGGCAGGACTTGTAGGAAGGTCTGTATTAGATGGAGCGAACATCTGAGGAACATAAAAGCGAAATCATCCAAACATAGTGTGTCTAGACATACCTGTCAATATTTTATATCTGGAAAATGTTAATTTAAAATCACCCCAATAGAAAACATCCCGAAAAGCAATTTATATAATAGGTTCACCAAACTCAGACAGAGGGAAACCTATTGGATTTTCAAATTCAATAGTCTGTTTCCCACAGGCCTAAATGAGGTTATAGACTCAGTTGTATTTACATAACACTTTCAGTTTTTTATTTAATATTGGGCCAAATCTTGGGATGAATTCCAATGTGATTATCAACATTATAGATTTTAATGTTTTTTGATCTTTGTGTGGTTGTATATCTTTTACAGTAATTTTGTTCATTGTGGTCAAAAGGTAACATACTGATGTATATGGTCATTTAGTGATTTTGTACACTGGACTTTCACCCCCCACTTGTTGCTTAACCTTACATAATAGTGAGGTTCTTAAATGCATATGCATTAGTACTAATACTACGGATCAGAATGATCATCACTATTTTATCACATTTAGCGGTTATATTTAGCATAGGTATCAGGTCATATTCTTAGCTACTTTCACACTGATGAACTAATCAACACTTATTTACCTGTCATTCTTTCATCTTAAATATACATTAGTATTAATATTACTGATCAAAATGATTATCACAATTCAACCACATACTTTTATCACACTAATTTTATCAACATTTTTGCACGCCTAGATTACTAGATATTCCCCAGTAGCATGTAATTCCCCTTCAAATTTAAGCACGTAGGCATTTATTATATACATCTTATAAACACTTATGCATTCACCATACACATATAATATGGTTAGTTTCATTACACAACTTTGAACAACATACACTACAAGTGTTTCCTTTACCACCCAATTATTTTCACATCCAGAGATTGTTAATTTGGATATTTATAGGGTTCAAATATACACAGATATTAGACTAAGTTTTGGATACCAAATCACAGTAATATATGCAATGTGTGTGGCATATTAGTGCACACGCTAAATATAGAGATATGGTCATAAGTTTTGTACCGTGTATTAACCACACAAGAAAGGATTTATTTTCTAAAAGGGTAGATAGGAGTAGGTTTTTATTGATATAGTATGATTAACACTGTTGTTTTTTATACATTAGCTTTTAATTGATACAAATCCCATATATATATTTTTTCACTATTAGCGACATACATTACATTTGTCACAGACCAACAATATATCGCTTAAAACGAATCTTACATATCATATTCACAACCCACACATACAGTCATAGTTATTTGTTACTTATTGTCATTGTTTATATTTGTGAGTTTAATATATTTTTTTCGCGAATTGACAATGCTGGCGAATCAGATGGCAGACTGTTTACACTATATTAGCCAATCACACTCGTGGGTGTGCGTTTGCATTGACTAATGAACTACCTACTCGTCACACTGACGTCTACATTACATCCGCCCAAGCAGACGGCGGATGATACAGATTCAATGCTTTTCACACCCACGAATCCAACATACAGGAATTGTGGGACATGTAGTCCATAGACGAATAGACTCCAACCAATCGGATTCAGGTTTTGACACAAGCCCCACGGTTCTTGGTCATCATTGGTTAGTTAGATATAAACGACACAATTTGTTTACATAGGTTCAGTTGCAACTTCCTACACGATCGAAAAAAGTTATCATTTATAAAATCGCAAGATCACTTGTATATATAACACTATTCTTAGGGAATTAGTAGCATAGTCTTAATTATAGATTTAATCTGTTAATATTAACTAATTACTGCAACAAGTGGGTGTGGGGGGAAAGGAAGGTTCTTATTGGTTCAAGTGAAGGAAGGGGAGTGTTCATTGTAAACATGTGGTTACTGAGCCCTATTTAAGGGTGATTAAGACATAGGTAGAGTATACAAGCCTGAGGAAACGGGGTTACCCCCGAGAAACGCGTCACTGTACATCTCTATATGCTATAGGAGATTTGATTTTAACACACCAGCTGTAATGTGTTACATTGCTGGCTATTTTATTCTGTATAATAAATGCTAGTTTTACTATTTACTAAGTCTGGTGTGTACATCAATCTCCCTTCAAGTAACCCAAAGGCTGTTTAGCCTTTCTCCCCTGTTCCACTCCATAGGAAGCTATCTAGGCAAGGGTTGCCGTTCAGGAGATCCACTGCTTCAGGACACCACGGCGGGGATTCTTTCATACAGCCAGCTGGTTTGCTGTTAGAATTCCAGCCTGCTTCTAATAGGCACACGAGAGTGCCTTTATGTCTGTGAGTACCCTGTATCTTGTCTGTTTGGTGTTTGTGGTATCCATTGACCTACACATGTGGCACCTCTGTTTCTGTTTTTATTACAGTAGTCCATCTCAGGACAGGTTATGGAGCAGCGGTCTTTGTGACCGCTGCTTCATAATTGCTGTTTCTAAAGACTCACCATAAACACGGGCCGTCAAGCTCCTTTCAGAGCTTGATAGATAGGCCCCTGTGTCTGTACATGCCAAATGCACATTTCCTTGTAAGTCCTGGAGACTGGCATCTTGACTGGCTGCTTAATGTCAGTTTACAATGGGATGTGGCTACAGAGGAAATTTTGAAGTAATATATCTTCCTATTTTACATAGAGATGTTCAGGTGATATTTTCTAGCCAGCTTTTTGCAGATATGCTGCATCACTTTTAAGTGCTTCATTTGGGTATTGTGTCCCATTGAGACTGATCTATTTATAAAATTTGTATGACTGATTAACAAAATATAAATTGACTGATGATAATATAGGCCACTTTTCTATCTCTGGAGATAACGAATGCATGGAATATTATGAAACCATTATTAGCCCAAAAAGAAACATCACAATCACATCACGTCACAGTTTAGGGGAAAAATCCAGACCCCATATTGAGAATTTCCAAAAAATCCTATAATGTCCACAGTCAACCCCTTTTTTGCTCCTGCATGACTGCCCATACAAATATGTTGTCCCAGCCAGAGTTCTTTAACATAGTGCTTTGCTGACTGGCAGCTAGCTGAACACATCTAGTTAGCCAATCACTAGAGACAAATGTGTGCAGGCACCAATTAACAGCAGCTCCCACTAGTGTAGGATATGTGCGTATCATTTTTCAACAAGGGGTACCAAGATTATGAAGCACATTTGAAATTAGAAGTGAATTTAAAAGTGTCTTAAATTACATGCTCTATCTGAATCATGCAAGTTTAATTTTGACTTTCCCATACCTTTAATGTTAGGTTAACGGAAGTTAAGAAGCAACCGTCTTAAGTCCGCTGCTCCTTAACCTGTCCACCACCATTTAGGTGGCGGATTGAAATCCTCCCGATCCTATGCGATCAGGATGATTGACAGATGTCGGATTTCTTAAAAATCGTTCCATAACAAGTTTACTGCTATGGTAACTCAACTTTACACTATAAAATTTACATTTAAAGTCTGTCTTGAAAGAAACAAAAACAAAGAAACATTGGGGTCAATTTATTAAAGTCTGGCGGACATGATGCTGAATGCTGACCGCTGCTTCTTAAACAATCATAATTTAATATTTAATGCTGCCCTAGATGTAGGCCTCGGAATTATGGAGATACAGTATGTGACTGATTATATATATATATTTTTTAAAAAATTTTTTATTGAGGAAGTATAACACATTATTATATACATGGCAAATAAAGGTACAGTTGATATCTCAAAAATTGACAACAAGGTAAACACACCACCATGACAATACATAACACAGTTGTCTTAGTAGCCAATCTTTTCTGTTCCTCATTTAAGTTTTTAAAGCTTTGTTGTGTCATCAAAGACAGCTAGCTCCACTGGTGGGAACAGACTCCTTAAGATTGTGGATTACATCAAGGTCCGTCTTTGGTAGTGTCAGATAGTAGCACGTAAAGTAATCTGATTCAAATGCTATGTCCAGACTGTATTCAGAAAACAATGAAAATACAATAGGGTAATAACTCCAAACATTCTATAGTGAAAATGACTCTAATAAAACTCTCAGTTCTGGTCAGACATCAGGAATCAGGATAAGCTTAATAAAATTAAGTAGGCATCTTGACTATAAATAATAAGGAACATAAGTATAGACACCACACTTCTGTTATATTTAGGCCCTGAAGAGTCTTTTGTTACATATATGGGAAAAAGCTTTAACGGACAGGGCAGAGACTACGAAACTCTGCCAGAATATTAATGCGGAGGAAAAATTATTCTTCCCTTACCACATAGAAGGGGGGGGGGGGAGGGGGGAGTAACAGACTAGTGATATTGTTCTCCACAACTACTTACCTGCGCCATAGACAAAAACTATTATAGTTATGATGGACCTTAGGCAATACCAAACATAAATACTTTTTACCCAGTGGAGTCCATATTAACAAAAGTACTCATGTTAGTGGTTGCTTCAAAAACTACTCGGAAGAATGTATACAAACTTCAACATATATGTGCGAGAAGGAACCAACACTTACAAAATAGATAACTTCCTGGAGTAAAAGAACAAGCAAACATACAGGGAGTGCATAATTATTAGGCAAGTTGTATTTTTGAGGATTAATTTTATTATTGAACAACAACCATGTTCTCAATGAACCCAAAAAACTCATTAATATCAAAGCTGAATATTTTTGGAAGTAGTTTTTAGTTTGTTTTTAGTTATAGCTATTTTAGGGGGATATCTGTGTGTGCAGGTGACTATTACTGTGCATAATTATTAGGCAACTTAACAAAAAACAAATATATACCCATTTCAATTATTTATTTTTACCAGTGAAACCAATATAACATCTCAACATTCACAAATATACATTTCTGACATTCAAAAACAAAACAAAAACAAATCAGTGACCAATATAGCCACCTTTCTTTGCAAGGACACTCAAAAGCCTGCCATCCATGGATTCTGTCAGTGTTTTGATCTGTTCACCATCAACATTGCGTGCAGCAGCAACCACAGCCTCCCAGACACTGTTCAGAGAGGTGTACTGTTTTCCCTCCTTGTAAATCTCACATTTGATGATGGACCACAGGTTCTCAATGGGGTTCAGATCAGGTGAACAAGGAGGCCATGTCATTAGATTTTCTTCTTTTATAGCCTTTCTTGCCAGCCACGCTGTGGAGTACTTGGACGCATGTGATGGAGCATTGTCCTGCATGAAAATCATGTTTTTCTTGAAGGATGCAGACTTCTTCCTGTACCACTGCTTGAAGAAGGTGTCTTCCAGAAACTGGCAGTAGGACTGGGAGTTGAGCTTGACTCCATCCTCAACCTGAAAAGGCCCCACAAGCTCATCTTTGATGATACCAGCCCAAACTAGTACTCCACCTCCACCTTGCTGGCGTCTGAGTCGGACTGGAGCTCTCTGCCCTTTACCAATCCAGCCACGGGCCCATCCATCTGGCCCATCAAGACTCACTCTCATTTCATCAGTCCATAAAACCTTAGAAAAATCAGTCTTGAGATATTTCTTGGCCCAGTCTTGACGTTTCAGCTTGTGTGTCTTGTTCAGTGGTGGTCGTCTTTCAGCCTTTCTTACCTTGGCCATGTCTCTGAGTATTGCACACCTTGTGCTTTTGGGCACTCCAGTGATGTTGCAGCTCTGAAATATGGCCAAACTGGTGGCAAGTGGCATCTTGGCAGCTGCACGCTTGACTTTTCTCAGTTCATGGGCAGTTATTTTGCGCCTTGGTTTTTCCACACGCTTCTTGCGACCCTGTTGACTATTTTGAATGAAACGCTTGATTGTTCGATGATCACGCTTCAGAAGCTTTGCAATTTTAAGAGTGCTGCATCCCTCTGCAAGATATCTCACTATTTTTGACTTTTCTGAGCCTGTCAAGTCCTTCTTTTGACCCATTTTGCCAAAGAAAAGGAAGTTGCCTAATAATTATGCACACCTGATATAGGGTGTTGATGTCATTAGACCACACCCCTTCTCATTACAGAGATGCACATCACCTAATATGCTTAATTGGTAGTAGGCTTTCGAGCCTATACAGCTTGGAGTAAGACAACATGCATAAAGAGGATGATGTGGTTAAAATACTCATTTGCCTAATAATTCTGCACACAGTGTATTAACGGCAGGATTAAGTAGCATTGTGATTCAAAGTACTGGGGAGCAAGTTGAGGGTATTACCCTCAGTTAATTATCTAAACACGGAACCCACAAACCCCTACTCACAAGTCTCCTTTAGGTCTTACAAATGCAGAACAGTCATAATAACAGTAATAAACAGAGTGTAGACATCTACCAGAAATTATCTTAACTAAATAATAAATTGATAACACAGGCTAGCAAATGGCACACAGTTAATATGTAAGACCTGCGGGTCTCTGGATCCTCATCCCTATATTAAAATATAAAGTAATCTGTGTATTTTGTTTGCTATAAGTCACATGTAATAGGAAAGAACTCTTAGCTATTTATACCGTATAGTTATAAAGTAAGGTGATGTCACACACAGGTGCAGGGCTGCTCAATTAAAATCGCAAGTACACCATAGGCAGGGGCTGGGGACTATTAGGAGTCCAGCTGCAGAAATATATAAGCCATGGGGCCGGTCTCAATTAAAGTTATACGCTCCGCTAGATGAGGATTCATAGACCAGTGTGTGCAGCTATGTAGAGAGAGATCCAAAACCAGCGAGACATATTAGGTATTATAAAAAAAAATATTATAGCCTCTTGAAGTATTCTCATAGGAAATTACCTGCTCTTAAGTTAGTCATTTATCTATGAGGCTGTATGTTATGAGCTTACAACAACTAGGGAATGATATGCATCACCACATAACCCCCAATGAACATATAGTAACTTGCCATGCTGAAATTTTCTTCCTTTCCTTAGAGCTCTGCAAAAACTTGAAATACTACTCTGTCATACAAGAAATAACAAGAAAGCTCAAGGGGCAAATAGTAGCACTTTTCAAAATAAGATTGAAACCTAACATGTATATGTTTAGACCAAGGGTAAAGCCCATAGTCGAATAGGACAAAAAGTCTCACAGCTCCCTTTAACTGACATACATTAAGATTGCTGAAGTTATAAAACAAGATGATCACAACACTGAGGCTGTAAATTCAGACCTTATGGTCTTCATGCAGAGTTGTAGTTACAGGGCAGAGACATCTTGCTGAATCTGGCGGTTGCTGCAGAAATGACATACCTCATACTCCTACAGCTTCAGTAGAAACATTCAGCCCACACCAGCTTTCACACAGTGTAGTCCCACTAAATCAGCAGAGAAATCCAATTGTAAGAGGGAGGAAGGGTCACAAACCTTACTACAATAAATGTCCAGCAGAGGGGCAAACATGGGTTGTACTAGAGTTCCAGAAGTATGCGCAAAGAGCAAAGTTATGTCTGTAACTGGAACGTATGCTCTCTGTAGATCCTGGTCCCTATCTGAGCAGGTCCCCAAGACACTGGGAGGACAACAGGACAATGACACCCAGCTCTCATCATCAGGGTCGCGCATGAGGAAATCGGCAACTCTCTCCTGCGCAGCTTCATATATAGTAGCGATCCAGGCGCCCTGCCAGGAACGGATGTCAGTAGCTCCCACAGTTTCTCCATTGCTAGGAAAGGGTTCTTCACACACATTTTCACTGTTAGCAATTGTCAGCAATTCACACTCTCCCAGAACGGCTGACCCACAGGCATCTCCAGTATTCTCCTCCATGGTTTGCATAAGTTCTTTTGTAGATATAGTAGTTACTGCGGAAGTATTCCCCACTTTTAGCTGTGTGACAGGCTGCATATCAGAGAGCATCTCACCCACTGCAGCAGACTCGTTGTTCCCCTTATCCTCACATTGGTCTCCTGCTATCGCTAGGATGCGATCAAATCTACTGAGTATCTGCTGCTCATATTTCTCAAATAAAGCTTGTACCTTTAAGTACCAATCCTCCTCCATTCTCAAGGAGTATTCTGCAGGGAATCTTAGCTTGCTCTGCGTACCCTGTGGTGGTGTTTCTATGCTATGCTGGCAGAACGGTACTCACTATAACTTAGGCCAAAGGAAGACAAGATGGCCACCGTCTTTGCAAATTCAAAACTGATCTCCGGTCTCAACTTGATGCCAGTGTGTCAGAGGCAGCATTCTCTGGGTGTTGGAAAGAAATCAAACATGAGGCCCCTATATTGTTGAATCTGACTTCATAGCTAAATCGTATCTTATATCAATTTTATGACAGTAGCAGTTGGAGCTCTGAATAAATGCGACCATTCATGCTTGCAGTCGGCTCCGCCCCCCTGATTATATTTTTATATGTAGATACCTATTGATATTTAAAGAGGAACATAACTAGTCCTATACTTGGGCCAGCAATAAATATTAAAAATAACAATACATTACACTTATATTGTTTGAAAACTTTAATATCTCAATGGAAAATCTTTTTTCCTCTTTTACCCCTAGTTGAGCGTGCTGTAATGTTTGAGATGTTAATGTTTATCAACAGCTTCTGGCAGTGTTTTTACTGCATAAGTACAAATTTCTGGAGTCGCCAGTGACCTACGGCACTTTAGAAACTGCCAGCGCCTACAAAACCTGACTAAGTTATAAAATCACCCGTACTGTCTAACACGCCTCCCAAACATAGCCCGACACGTCTAACCCTCTATCCGCTATCCCCCCTCACTATCCTAACAATAAAAAATGTATTAACCCCTAAACCGCCGCTCCCGGACCCCGCCGCCACCTAATAAAGTTATTAACCCCTAAACCGCCGCTCCCGGACCCCGCCGCCAGCTATATTAAATCTATAACCCCCTAATGTGAGCCCCTACCCCGCCGCTATCTACCTTGCCTACCCCCTAAAGTGAGCCCCATACACCGCCGCCATCTACCTTACCTACCCCCTAAAGTGAGCCCCTACCCCGCCACCATCTACCTTACCTACCCCCTAAAGTGAGCCCCTACCCCGCCGCCATCTACCTTACCTACCCCCTAAAGTGAGCCCCTTACACCGCCGCCATCTACCTTACCTACCCCCTAAAGTGAGCCCCTTACACCGCCGCCATCTACCTTACCTACCTCCTAAAGTGAGCTCCTACCCCGCCACCATCTATTTTAAAAATATTAACCCCTAATTTAATCCCCCTACACCGCCGCCACATATATTAAACACATTAACCCCTAATCTAATCCCCCTACACCGCCGCCAGTTATATTAACTATATTAACCCTAATTATATTAGGGTTAATATAGTTAATATAGTTATTATATTATATATATATTAAGTATAATAACCATATCTAACTCTAACATCCCAAACTAAATTCTTATTAAAATAAATCTAATTAATATTAATATTATTAATTAAAATATTCCTATTTAAATCTAAATACTTACCTATAAAATAAACCCTAAGATAGCTACAATGTAATTAATAATTACATTGTAGCTATTTTAGGGTTTATATTTATTTTACAGGTAACTTGGTATTTATTTTAACTAGGTACAATAGCTATTAAATAGTTAATAACTATTTAATAGCTACCTAGTTAAAATAATTACCAATTTACCTGTAAAATAAATCCTAACCTAAGTTACAAATATACCTACACTATCAATAAATTAAATAAACTACAAATATCTACACTAAAATACAATTAAATAAGCTAAACTAAATTACAAAAAAAACAAACACCAAATTACAAAAAATATAAAAAGATTACAAGATTTTTAAGCTAATTACACCTATTCTAAGACCCCTAATAAAATAATAAAGCCCCCAAAATAAAAAAAAAATCCCTACCCTATTCTAAATTAAAAAATTTAACAGCTCTTTTACCTTACCAGCCCTTAAAAGGGCCTTTTTGCGGGGCATGCCCCAAAGAAAACAGCTCTTTTGCCTGTAAAAAACCCCCACAATACCACCACCCAACATTACAACCCACCACCCACATACCCCTATTCTAAACCCACCCAAACCCCCCTTAAAAAAACCTAACACTACCCCCCTGAAGATCTCCCTACCTTGTCTTCACCCAGCCGGGCAGAACTCTTCATCCATTCCGGGCGATGTCTTCAATCAAGCGGCAGAGAAGTCTTCTTCCATCCGGGCGATGTCTTCAATCAAGCGGCAAAGAAGTCTTCTTCCATCCGGGCGATGTCTTCAAGCAAGCGGCAGAGAAGTCTTCTTCCATCCGGAAGGTGGCGGCGGGGTCTGGGAGCGGCCGTTTAGGGGTTAAATACTTTATTAGGGATTGTGGCGGGGGATCGCGGTTGACAGGTAGATAGACATTGCGCATGCGTTAGGTGTTAGGTTTTATTTAGCAGGTAGTTTAGGGAGTTACGGGGCTCCAATACACAGCGTAAGGCTTACTACGGCTGCATTTTGTGGCAAGGTGAAAATGGAGTAAGATTTCCCCATTTTCGCAACGTAAGTCCTTGCGCTGTATATTGGATATCAAACTGTGCGGGTTTGGTATACCTGTCTATGGCCCAAAAAACTACGGGCGAAGGCAGAAATATACGAGCGTAACTTCTAGGTTACGCCGTATATAGGACACCAAACCCGGGCAAAATTCGGCGTTGCCGGCTTTTGCGGGAGACGCTGCATATCGGATCGGGCCCTTGATGTGAAAAACCTCACTGCCCTTGCGAAACAAATTGGCTGTCTCTGTGAAGTAATTGAGTTTGCTGCAGAGAGCAAAACTTGCAGGGAGCAAAAGGCACAATAAAACAAATGAAATATAATACAAACCAGATTACCCTGTGTTTATTGTATTGTATTTTACATATACCTCTATTTTATAAGCATGTGTATTTCTATTAGAGTGAAAGTTGATTTACGCATTTTGACACAATTTCGCCACCTTTCAGTTTGCAAAATAGAATTTTGAGACTGCAGGGGGGAATCTTTAGAGAATACGCTAGACCTGGCAGACAACTTTCAACTAAACCATGGAACACTCCTGTTTAACTCACTAGTAGAAGCAGAGAAATAATAATTAAAATAATACGCTTTAAATTTCTATTATAATTACAAATTTTACCACATTGTTTGCATGTGCAGTAGTTTTATTACAATTTCAACCGTGTGCATTAAATATATTTTATCCTGTGCTGGGATTTTTGTAGAACAATTTCATTATGCTTTTTAATGTGATTTAACAATATATATTTTTACTACATGTTATTTCAATACATCATTTATTAGTTTCATACGATTTTTAAATGACAAGTTTTTTGTGAGCTCTATTGTAATATATGCATTTTCTTTACATAGTTAAAAGCAGGTATAGTTTACATGAAACACTGTCAGTCAAAGTAAAAACATGCTTTTAAATAATTTCAACAGGGGCATCATAGTATTTATGAGGTTCTTAGAGAATCTCACAAGCCCAGAGCCCTTTAGATAATTAGACACTAACTGTACCATCTCTTCAACTATGTTTGTTGTTACTCTAATCTCCCCTTTCTGAAAGATGAACTAAGTAAAACTACTTTATCCTTGTAAAAAAGACTTTGAAGATAATTAGCTCCATTTACCAAAGGTCGTCAGACATGATTCGCTACATCAAACATGTCTGTGGGACCTCGCTGTGAGTGCAACGCCGCCTCCTGCTTGCTGGCTACCAATCGTCCATGAGCAGGGTCTGTAAATCACCCTGATAGGATCAGGATGATTTCACTCTGCCACATTTTAGGTGGCCTAGAAGTTAAGTAGCAGTGGTCTTTGGACGCTCGGACCCCAAATCTGCTTTTGCAGCTTGATAAATGGGGCCCTATATGTGAGTTCTAAGAGGCAGTAATTCACTTGTCAAGAAAAAAATTCCAGTGAGATTACTTATAACATTGGACAACAATCTTAAGCAAGCCAACTCAAAGGTATTTTTAATGAGAACTTTCATTTTCCAGGTGGCTCTCAGACCCATTTATATTTTGGGCTCCATTTATCAAGCTGCGTATGCAACTTTGGAGGCCGTTTGCTGCAGGCTCGCATGAGTGAGTCTGCAGCTGACGGTAAGAAGCAGCGGTCTTTAGACTGTTGCTTCCAAACCTGTACGCCAGCTTTTAGCTGGTGGATTAAAATCCCCCTGGAGATGTTCGCCAATGGCGATTGTCTTTGGGGAATGTTGTTCTCAAAGTGTTGGATTATTTGCTAACGCATCTGTTAGCAGATTGGCGAGCCTCGACCCATGCTTACTCTTCAAGGACTAGGCCTTTTTTGAAGCTCCTTATATTCTATGATTACACGATTGCCTCATCTGTTTCACATCAACTTCTTATTTCAACTTGTCACAATGCTATTAATCCTAAATTGCCCCTAACCCAACTTTTTTGGAGTGTGTTGCAGTCATCAGATTTGAAATGAGTGTAAATTTTCAAAAATATATTAAAATTTACAAAGAAGAACATCAAATAGTGTGTTAAAATGTGTTTTCAATATAGTACAGGGTGAATTTTTTTTGCATTATCCATACTGTCCCAACTTTTTCAGAATTAGGGTTGTAAAATTGAGTCTGTTTTTATATAAAGCTACGTGTCTTTACGTCAACAGAAACAAGACTAAAATGATATAAAAAGACTAAAATGTGAGTAAAAATGTTGTGTCAGTATTGAAAACTGATTTTTACCTCTTGTGATTAAATAGTAAGGGGTAACATTTTTACTGAGCCTGTTTGATCCCAGTGCATAGTAAGATATCAAAGTGATCTGCAGTGAAATTAACTCTTTTTGTCATCTACACTAATATTTTGCCTTCATCATATATTACCTTCTTTTCTCCTTTTTAAAGCGCTGTGGAACTAATACTCTATTTTAATCAATACCATCATTCCTTTCCACTTACTTAAATGCTTTTTTCTCCCTCACTCCTTCTATTGCTGGAAATTCATCCTACACATTTGGTTTACCCTTGGGTCTCACTTATCACTGAATATCTTAAATAAAAAGAGCTGCAGGAAGTTAGTGTTATACGCTCTTAAAAATACTTAATTAGAAACATATGTTAGCAGTTAACCACAGAAGTAGCAAGACAAGATAGCAGACTGATGATCATTCTAATTTCCTGGGTATAGAATCCAAGAAACAATTATCTACAAAAGTAGATGTGATGTAACTTGAGACTTGGGGAATTGTTGTAAGATTCGATTCGTTTTTAATATCTAATGAGCAAGCATTGTAAGGAACTACTTGGCTCTCAGCTCTAAATTTGTGTCACTGAACAACATTTTGGTGGTTACTGCCAATGTAAGATGACTCCATTTTGAATGAGATCACCGGGTCTTCTACATTTTAATTCTGCCTTTGCTATATAGAGTTTTCTTGTGGAAGGGATATATGAGGTCAGGATTGTTTAGACTAGAATAATTCTTTAGTCTGACATTTTAAGCTTTAGACTCATGCATTTTAATAATGTCCAACAAAGCCTGGATAAAAAAGATTCAAAGTATTCTAGTGTGGGACACTCCTAAGCGGGCATGACCTGGTTGTAGATGGGGTCAAAGTAACGCTAACAGCTGTAATTCATCCCTTGTATTGAGATATTAAGGAAGTGAATCTTTTTTTGCTATTGTGTATTAGATGATGTTCTAAAGTTAATTATGTATGGTTGCCCATTCTGTAAAGACTAATATTTCAGCTTCATGAGACTGCAAAAGAACTGCAGATTTAAAAGCCTAGAATTTCTTTATAAGTTAGTTAATGTGAATGACACATTTTTAAAAAATGGAGCTATTTCACAAAATATGTTCAGAAGCTATTCTTTGAGACATTAAATTAAAATGTCATTGCTATAGTATGTTTTTGCAGGATTTTCTGAAAGAAGCATTTATACAAAAGTTTCAATAAAACCATAGGTACATTTGGATAGGTTCCTGTTGAAATTTAATAGTATCAATTCATTTGTCAGTGTTTTTTTCTGTGTCTATAAAAGGATAAGTTAACATTAGGGCTAAGGTTAGAGTTAATGCACGGGTTAGGGTTCAACCTAACTCTATAAACACTTCACTTTGGTGACATTTCATCAGACATTCCAAGTGTCAAAGGGTCTTTTACATAACATTTTAAATAAGATTAATTCCTTCTGACCACTGTTGTGACCATTTTATATATATAAAACATGGAAGGGGACTACACTCTCAGACTGGACTGGGTACACATCATATGACACTGCAACATGCACTTCCCTGGGTGCTTAATAGCACTCTCAGGCAGCTGCACTGTATATGTCTAGGGTGATTACATAAGCCTGTACAAACCAGATTACCCTGTGTTTATTGTATTGTATTTTACATATACCTCTATTTTGTAAGCATGTGTTTTCTATTAGAGTGCTAGTTGCTTTATGCATTTTGACACAATTTCACCACCTTTCAGTTTGCAAAATAAAATAGTGAGACTGCAGGGGGGAATCTTTAGAGAATACCCTAGACCTGGCAGAGAACTTTCAGCTAGGTCCATGGAACACTCCTGTTCAACTCACTAGCAGAAGCAGAGAAACAATCAATACTATAATCACGTTTGTAACGTGTCCGTCGCCAGTTGCGCACACATCCTTAAAGGAATGTTGGCTGCGTCCAGGTGGATTCCGAAAATGGCACGGTGGTGAAAGAATCTACTGCAGGTGGTTTCTTTACCAAGCTGCCATTTTCGGAATCCACCTGGATGCAGAGTAGGCAAACTCGAAGCCTTAAAAAAAAAAAACACACGCAACCGCCCACACAAAATATCGAAAAAACACATAACCCCCCGCAAGAAATAAATAAAAAACATGTAACCACCTGCACGAAGTATAACAAAAAAAAACTATCCTCACGCACGAAGTATAAAAAAAAAAAAAAACTAACCTCCCGCACAAAGTATTAACAAACACCTAAACCTAAATTGATTGCGGTACCTTGCATTCAATCTTTAGTGTACGACAGACATCTGATGAAGAGGAGCCTCCATGCCGAGAAGGAGCACTGCTCCCAATGCTGTTGAGGACCGCCGCTGAGGATCCACGCGTCGGGGAAGACAGCTCCTCACCTCCTCTCCAGTAAGGACCACCAATGAGGATCCCCAGCTCTGCACGTCCGCTCTGTGCCGCCTTCGCTCCAGATGAAGATAGAAGATGATGGAGCCGCCTGGAAGAAGACGTTCTCCGCCTGACTTCAGGAACAGTAAGTACCTATTTGGGGCTTAGTGTTAGGGTTTTTTTAAAAAAAAATTTTTAATTTTTTATTTTTAAGATTAGGGATTTAATTGGCTGGAAAAGAGCTGATTGTCCTTTTAAGGGCAGTAAAAGTGCTGAATGCCCTTTTAAGGGCAATGCCCATACAATTGCCCCTTTAGGGGCAAAAGGTACTTTAGTTTTTTTAAGTATTAGTTTTTTTATTTTGGGGGGTTTGGTGGGTGGGGGGGGGTACTGTTAGGGGTAATTGGTTATTTGTTTAGGTAAAAGAGCTGTTTAACTTAGGGCAATGCCCTACAAAAGCCCTTTTAAGGGCTATTGGTAGTTTAGTATTAGATTAGGGGTGTTTTTATTTTGGGGGGATTTTTTATTTTATAGGGGTATTAGTTTAGGTTTAAATTTTTTATTTTGGATAGCTTTGTTTATTTTTTCTGTAATTTTTTTTTTATTATTTTTTGTAATTTTATCTTTGGGGGCTGTAGTTTTTTTTTTTTTTAAATAGACTGCTCTCTGGGCAGGCTTATCGCCTAGTATATATAATAATATGCTTTAAATTTCTATTATAATTACAAATTTCAGTAAAGTAGTTTATTACAATTTCAACGTTGTGCATTAAATATATTTTATCCTGTGCTGTGATTTTCGCTGAACAATTTCCTTATGCTTTTAACAATATATTTACTGCATGTTTTTATTTCAATACATCATTTATTAGTTTCATAAGATTTTTAAATTACAATTTTTTTGTGAGCTCTATTGTAATATATGCACTTTCTTCACATAGTTAAAAGCAGGTAACAGCCGTTTACATGAAAAACTGTCACTCAAGGCAAAACCTGCGTTTAAATAATTTCAACAGGGGCATCGCATCATAATATTTATGAGGTTCTTAGAGAATCTCACAAGCCCAGAGACCTTTAGATAATCAGACACTAGCTGTAGCATCTCTGAGTCTTCAACTGTGTTTATTACTCTGATCTCACTTTTCTGTAAGATGAACTAAGCAAAACTACTTTGTACTTTGTAAATAAGACATTAAAGATAATGAGCTCCATTTACCAAAGGTCGGCAGACATGATTCGCTACTACATAATAGACAAAAGAAACCAATGGCACCACTGAAAATATGAGGACTGCTGCTTAATTATGAATCCACATTCATATTTGTGTAGATTCAAGGGGTGGCGCTGTGTACAGTATTAAGAAAAAAAGGAGAAATGGAGGGATAACATCCCCAAAGTATACACATATAGCACTCCAGAGTCCAGACACAATTAGTAAAATGTAATGATATTACACATAAGGAGATATGTCAACGGAACTGGATTTGGTACTCAGACTGAATTATTTAAAATATAACTTTTAATGAAAATAAAATTATCAACAGGCTGCAACTTAAAATTATGACCAGTGGTCGTCGAGTAGACGTGATATAAATTGTCTAATGCTGACTGACAGCGCAGGGTTTAAATATTATTGACCCACAGTAAATCCTATCAGAAGGGATGTCTCTGGCTACCAAATACTGCTAGAGATATAGTCATATCCTTAATAATAGGAATAATCCTTGTATCTGACCCGTACCTTGGCACACTTGTGAGATTATTGAGGAGAGTCCACAATGAACACCAACACATATATATTGCGCTATATTGTGTCCGCGGTATGTGAAGAACATATGTTAACACTCAATGAATCGTAATGCAGGGATTTCTTAATTTTGTTGTTTAATGCAGTATACATATAACTCTGCAGTAAAGTTAGACCCATACATAGCTGCATACACCAGCATTCAAAATTATTAACTGTGAAAATTGTCTGGATTGCAAGTTAGAAAATACAAGTGTTACAGAGTATATAAATAAGTATCTAATTCAGCATTGTGTTACAACATAATGTTTATTCCCTCGCAGTACTGAGTTGTTAGAAATATGATTGGTGCACACATTGTTATGGACGAGGCTCAGATAGACTTGTGTTAATACTGAACAATCAGATTACTGAGAATGTCAAAGTAATAGGAGTGGTACTCAGAGGGAATGCACATCCAGACATTCGCAACTCTAAGTAGCTATATAATTATATCTTAGTAGGTTAGCTTCCACTCATTCTTTGAATATGGATAATATATCAACGTTATGCAAACGTATGTACAGGCAAAATGATTCGCTACTACAAACATGTCTGCGGGCCTTGCTGCGAGTGCAATGCCACCCCCTGCTTGCTGGCTATCAATCGGCCATAAGCAGGGTCTGTCAATCAACCCAATAGGATCAGGATGATTTCACTCTGCCACATTTTAGGTGACCTAAAGATTAAGCAGCAGCGGTCTTAAGACACTGGGACCCCACAGCTGCTTTTGCAGCTTCATAAATGGGGACCTATATGAAGACATGAGAGTTCTAAGAGGCAGGAATTAACTTAGCAAGAAAAGTTTTCCAGTGAGAATACTTATAACATTGGACAACAATCTTAAGCAAGCCAACTCAATGGTATTTTAATGAGAACTTTCATTTTGCAGGTGACTCTCAGACCCATTTGTATTTTGGGCTCCACTTGGAATGCACCCTTGACTTGTTCCCAGTTTGTTTGATTGAGAGCCTGCATTGTTTGGCTATTTTAGGGACTCAGGTTTTGGGAGAGACTTTGACATGGTACCTGGGCTTGCCCCATTTGGCCAGATACTACGGTTACTAACTCTTCCAGTTTTGCTTTTAATCTTAGTTGAGAGCTTGTAAGTGAGTGCTGGACTTCCTCTGTGTGCTGTATTCATTTGTTTTTTAAATGTCCCTATGGGCCTTGCAACCAGACCTGTCTGGGGTTAACTGCCTGGAACTCTGGGCACAATGTAGTTGACTGAGAGTGCTTTTGGGTACCCAGGGCTGTGCATTTTGCAGGTCATGGGGTGTGTACCCAGTCCAAATTACAAATTTTGCATTATGGTGTGTTACGGCTATTACTGTTGAAACATTGGCCATTGCGTGTGGAATGGCTGGTAACGCATATTACGAGTCGCAGCAGTATAGGCTGTAAAGCAAGCATTTTAGCCTTAACTCAATCCTCCATTCCGCACTAAAAAAATAACGTTTGAGTGTGGGATTTTCCATAGAGCCGTATCACAGGTTGTGCGGTCCGGCTTAAATGCTAGCTTTACAGTCTATACCGACACGATCCATTCCACGGTCTGAGACCAGTAGTTATGGATTTTGCAAAACAAAAATGTTTCACAAAACTCATAGCTTAAATGTTAAGTACACCCATAAACTACCTATTAACTAATAAATAAACCTATTAACCCCTAATCTGCCACCCACATCGCCAACACTATATAAACCTATTAACCCCATAACCGCCGGCCCCCAACATCGCCAACTCTATAATAAAGTATTAACCCCTAAACTGCCATCGCTACTAATAAACTAAAGCTAATAACCCCTAAACCGCCAGCCCCCCACATCGCAAATAATAAACTAAGCCTATTAACCCCTAAACCGCTGGCCCCCCACATCGCAACTAATAAACTAAATCTTTTAACCCCTAAATTGTCGGCCCCCCACATTGCAAAACACTAAATTAAACTATTAACCCCTAAACCTAATACCCCCGTTACAATGTAACTATCTTAAAATAAATAAAAACTTACCTGTGAAATAAAAAAAAACAACTAAGATTAAACTATAAATTAACCTAACATAACTATTCTAATAAAATTAAAAAAAAATACCAATTAAAAAACCTAAATTACAAATTTAAATAAACCTAATACTACAAAAAAAAATCTAACATTACAAAAAATTATAAACACTAAAAATAACAAAAATAAAAAACTCAGATTACAAAAAATAACATCAATGAAATTATCAAAAATAAAAACAATTACACCTAATCTAATAGCCCTATAAAAATAAAAAAGCCCCCCCCCCCAATAAAAACACCCACTAACCTAACAATAAACTACTAATAGCCCTTAAAAGGGCCTTTTGTAGGGCATTGCCCTAAGTTAAACAGCTCTTTTACCTACAAAAAATTACAAAGTTCCCCCAACAGTAATACTCCCTACCCAACAAACCCCCCAATATAAAAACCTAAGTTTAAAAAAATCCTAAACTACCCATTGCCCCTAAAGGGGCATTTGTAGCTCTTTTACTGCCCTTTAAAGACCTAATCTAAAAAAAAAAAAACACCCCAAAATATGAATAAAAACTAACACCAACCCCAGAATATCTACTCATGGTTCCATAAGTCCGGTCATCCATCCTCATCCAGGCTGCGAGAAGTCTTCATCCAGGCTGCGACATCTTCCTCCATTGCGGGACCATCTTCTATCTTCATCCTGGTGGCGCGGAGCTGTGGAGGCGCGGAGCTGTCCAGGACCGGCGATGACATCCAGTGCGGAGCGTCCTCTTCATATGATCACCGCCATACACTGAAGCTTAAATCCAAAGTATCCGTTTAAAAATGGGGTACCTTGCATTCCTATTGGCTGACATTTTCAAATCAGCCAATAGGATGAGAGCTACTAAAATATGAGCACTACGCAATGCATTGTAAAATATCTACATGCAAAATATAAGCATTAAAAGCTGTTTCTTTGACACCGTTTAGCAGCTCATGGATACACCCCTTGAAAAAACCTCTATTGTGTTTATTTTGTATCCTTTTCTACAACCATTTAGGGTCCGGGATAGATGTAAATGAGCTCCTGCACTGATTAATCAGTTACTGTGCAGAATGTTATAAGGTTAGCATTTTGAATCATGCAGAAGGCACTCTACCCTCTAGGGATTTTGGAAAAGCCCACAATGTTTAGAGTATATTTATATAAAAATCAGGCAAAATAAACAGTGAATGTACATTTGATTTATTTTTAGTACAGACAGCTAAATATTTCATGGGCAATTCAGTACCTGTAAATTATTTAACCACTGTTGCCCCTCTGTCAGCTACACAAGTAACAGAGTTAACCCATTGTAGTAGCCACACCCAGATCAGTAAAATACATGGTAGTTTTAACCCCTTCTGTCAAAGACAAATGGATCAGTATTGACCATCTTCCAGCATTACTCTTCCTATCTGCCATAAATACCACAGGGACAGTAAAGTCAAAATTAAACTTTCATGATGAGAAAGAGCATGCGATTTTAAACAACTTTCCATTTTACTTTTATTATTACATTTGCTCTGTTCTCTTGATATCTTTTGTTAAAGGGATACTAAACCTAATTTTTTTTTTCATGATTCAGATAGAGCATGAGATTTTAAGCACCTTTCGAATTTACTCCTATTTATGGCTAAATGTAGCAAACCAATCAGCAAGCTCTACCAAGGTGCTGAACTAAAAATGGGCCGGCTCCTAACCTTTTATTAGAAAAATTGATAATAGGAGTAAATTAGAAATGTGCTTAAAATTGCATGCTCTATCTGAATCATGAAAGAAAAAATGTGGGGTTAGTATCCCTTTAAGAGCAAAGCTAGGTAGGCTGATAGGAGCTCAGGAGCATGCATGTGTCTTTAGCAGTCTATGTATAAACAAAGTTGCGATCTCCCCTGCCAGATGAATAAAGATGCGTGCACGCTCCTGAGCTCACCTAAGATACGGATACAACTAAGCAAAATTGATAACAGAAGTAAATTAGAAAGCTGTTTAACATTGCATGCTCTATCACGGTCCATTTACGTATAATTTTGACTTTACTACTATCCCTTTAATCTTTCCAGTCAGCAACATGCAGAACAGAGTTTACCTTTTCTCTCTGACATATACAGAGTAATTTTTACCCTTTCTATTAATATGCCTATGAAACAGTTTTCACCCATTCTTTTGAGCCACATAAAGAGCAGTGATTAACCCTTTTTGGCAGTCAGAAATAGCACAGTAATTCCTTCCCTAACTAAAAAATTATAAATCAAGAAACAGTTACTAATTAGAAGGGCATTTGAAGAAGTAAGAATCTAGCATGATTTGTCAGTTTACAAAGATTTTCATTTAACCAAATTTTAGCACACGAATGTTGTTTTTAGTTTCCATTGAATAATTAGAAAAAAAAAATAGAATATTTTTGCTCAGTTTAATGGACTAGGGATAAAGGGAAAATCGTGTAACATTTTTAAAGCATATAAAACACACACATAGATTACAAGCTGAGCGCTATTGATAGTGCAGAATAGCGCACAATCTGATATTACAAATCAATGGTAAATCATAATGACCAGAGAATATTTAGATTGGCCGATATCTCTTTAGCGTGCCCTATACTTCCAATGAATAGAGCGACTGTGCTAAACATCACTCATATTACAAGCTGTGAGTTATGCGCTGCAAGTGCAACACAAAACCGGGTAAGAAATAAGCTACACTGCTGGTATTCTGGTGAAATTTGCTCACTCAACAAGATTTGGTACCTTTATGTGCGCATTCACACAATGACATAATTGTACTCCATGGGGCATATTTATCAAAGTGTGAGTGGACATTATATGATGTACGTTGTCAGCATTTATTGTTGCACAAGCAGTTCAAGGGGCATCAAGCTCCATTTGGAGCTTGATAATTCGCCCCCCATATGTTTACATATACATGTGTTTCAGAAGAATGTGTAGAATGTGAAATTCCTATATTAATTTACTGTATGGGGCCTATTTATCAAGCCGTCAACTATTCTGCATTCGCCGGCACCAATACGCTCGCCTGACATAGCCTAACATCGCGGCCGCAGACCTGAATACGCTCTCCAAATTTAACAAAAAAAGCTGTCAAAAAGCCGCGCACCAAGTACGGAGCGATGAGCAGCGGACTGTTGTTAACTGACAGTCATCGATCTTGCTGCTCTTCGGCTTTTTCACAGCTTTATTTGTATACTGTCACTAAGCACGCCACTATACTAAACTGTTTACCCCTATGCCGTTGCTCCCGGAACCCGCTGCAACTAAATAAAGTTATTAACCCCTATCCCGCTGCTCCCCAACACCACCGCGACTAAATAAAGTTATTAACCCCTAAACCCCCACTCCCGGAGCCCACCGCAACTCTAATAAAGTTATTAACCCCTATCCCGCCAGCCCCCCACATCGCCATAAACTAAATTAACCTATTAACCCCTAAACAACCCACTAACTTTATATTAAATATTAACTCATCCCTATCTTATAATAAATTTAAACTTACCTTTAGATTTAAATTAAACTTTATTAAACTAATAATTAACCTACCCTAAATATTATACTAAATTACGTTAAACTAATAATTAATCTACACTAACTATTATACTAAATTACATTAAACTATATTAAACTAATAATTAATCTACCCTAACTGTTAGACTAAATTACATTAAACTACAAATTAAATTAACTATATTATATATTTAAACACCTAACCCTACTCAAAAAATTTAAATCTACACTAAAAAATTACAAAAGTTACAAAAAACTAACAACTAAGTTACAAAAAATAACAAACACTTATGGCTAGATTTAGAGTTTTGCGTTAGAAGGGGTGCGTTAGCTACGCATGCTTTTTTCCCCCCGCACCTTTTAAATACCGCTGGTATTTAGAGTTCACAGAATGGCTGCGTTAGGCTCCAAAAAGGGAGCGTAGAGCATAATTTACCGCCACTGCAACTCTCAATACCAGCGGTGCTTACGGACGCGGACAGCTTAAAAAATGTGCTTGTGCACGATTCCCCCATAGGAAACAATGGGGCAGTTTGAGCTGAAAAAACACCTGCAAAAAAGCAGCGTTCAGCTCCTAACGCAGCCCCATTGTTTCCTATGGGGAAACACTTCCTAAGTCTGCACCTAACACCCTAACATGTACCCCGAGTCTAAACACCCCTAACCTTACACTTATTAACCCCTAATCTGCCACCCCCGCTATCGCTGATACTTGCATTTTATTATTAACCCCTAATCTGCCACTCTGTACACCGCCGCAACATACGTTATCCATATGTACCCCTAATCTGCTGCCCCTAACACCGCCGACCCCAATATTATATTTATTAACCACTAATCTGCCGCCCCCAACGTCACCGCCACCTACCTACAATTATTAACCCTTAATCTGCCGACCGGACCTCACCGCTACTATAATAAAGTTATTAACCCCTAATCCGCCTCACTCCCGCCTCAAAAACCCTATAATAAATAGTATTAACCCCTAATCTGCCCTCCCGAACATCGCCGACACCTAACTTCAAGTATTAACCCCTAATCTGCCGACCGGACCTCGCCGCTACTCTAATAAATGGATTAACCCCTAAAGCTAAGTCTAACCCTAACACTAACATCCCCCTAAGTTAAATATAATTTTTATCTAATGAAATACATTAACTCTTATTAAATAAATTAATCCTATTTAAAGCTAAATATTACCTGTAAAATAAACCCTACTATAGCTGCAATATAATGAATATAATGAATAATATTTATTTTACAGGCAACTTTGTATTTATTTTAACTAGGTACAATAGCTATTAAATAGTTAATAACTATTTAATAGCTACCTAGTTAAAATAATTACAAAATTACCTGTAAAATAAATCCTAACCTAAGTTACAATTAAACCTAACACTACACTATCAATAAATTAATTAAATAAAATACCTACAATTATCTACAATTAAACCTAACACTACACTATCAATTAATTAATTAAATAAAATACCTACAAATAAATACAATTAAATAAACTAACTAAAGTACAAAAAATAAAAAAAGAACTGTTACAAAAAATAAAAAAATAATTTACAAACATTATAAAAATATTAAAACAATTTTAAGCTAATTACACCTACTCTAAGCCCCCTAATAAAATAACAAAGCCCCCAAAATAAAAAAATGCCCTACCCTATTCTAAAATACAAATAGAAAAGCTCTTTTACCTTACCAGCCCTTAAAAGGGCCTTTTGCGGGGCATGCCCCAAAGAAAACAGCTCTTTTGCCTGTAAAAATAAACATACAATACCCCCCCCCCCCCAACATTACAACCCACCACCCACATACCCCTAATCTAACCCAAACCCCCCTTAAATAAACCTAACACTAAGCCCCTGAAGATCTCCCTACCTTATCTTCACCACGCCGGGTATCACCGATCCGTCAACAAGAGGCTCCGAAGTCTTCATCCAAGCCCAAGCGGGGGCTGAAGAGGTCCATCACCGGGCTGAAGTCTTGATCCAAGCGGGCGCTGAAGAGGTCCATCATCGGGCTGAAGTCTTGATCCAAGCGGGCACTGAAGAGATCCATCATCGGGCTGAAGTCTTGATCCAAGCGGGCGCTGAAGAGATCCATCATCCGGCTGAAGTCTTCTATCAAGCGGCATCTTCAATTTTCTTTCTTCCGGATCCATCTTCATCCCGCCGACGCGGAACATCCATCCTAGCCGACGACTTCCCGATGAATGACGGTTCCTTTAAGGGATGTCATCCAAGATGGCGTCCCTCAAATTCCAATTCCAATCAGCCAATTGGATTGAACTTGAATCTGATTGGCTGATTCCATCAGCCAATCAGAATTTTCCTACCTTAATTCCAATTGGCTGATAGAATCCTATCAGCCAATCGGAATTCGAGAGACGCCATCTTGGATGACGTCCCTTAAAGGAACCGTCATTCGTCGGGAAGTCGTCGGCCAGGATGGATGTTCCGCGTCGGTGGGATGAAGATGGATCCGGAAGAAAGAAGATTGAAGATGTCGCTTGATAGAAGACTTCAGCCGGATGATGGATCTCTTCAGCGCCCTCTTGGATCAAGACTTCAGCCCGATGATGGATCTCTTCAGCACCCGCTTGGATCAAGACTTCAGCCCGATGATGGACCTCTTCAGCGCCCGCTTGGATCAAGACTTCAGCCCGATGATGGACCTCTTCAGCCCCCGCTTGGGCTTGGATGAAGACTTCGGAGCCTCTTGTGAACGGATCGGTGATACACAGCGTGGTGAAGATAAGGTAGGGAGATCTTCAGAGGCTTAGTGTTAGGTTTATTTAAGGGGGTTTGGGTTAGATTAGGGGTATGTGGGTGGTGGGTTGTAATGTTGAGGGGGTATTGTATATTTTTTTTTACAGGCAAAAGAGCAGAATTCTTTGGGGCATGCCCCGCAAAAGGCCCTTTTAAGGGCTGGTAAGGTAAAAGAGCTTTTCTATTTGTATTTTAGAATAGGGTAGGGCATTTTTTTATTTTGGGGGGCTTTGATATTTTATTAGGGGGCTTAGAGTAGGTGTAATTAGCTTAAAATTGTTGTAATATTTTTATAATGTTTGTAAATTATTTTTTTATTTTTTGTAACTTAGTTCTTTTTTTATTTTTTGTACTTTAGTTAGTTTATTTAATTATATTTATTTGTAGGTATTTTATTTAATTAATTTATTGATAGTGTAGTGTTAGGTTTAATTGTAGATAATTGTAGGTATTTTATTTAATTAATTTATTGATAGTGTAGTGTTAGGTTTAATTGTAACTTAGGTTAGGATTTATTTTACAGGTAATTTTGTAATTATTTTAACTAGGTAGCTATTAAATAGTTATTAACTATTTAATAGCTATTGTACCTAGTTAAAATAAATACAAAGTTGCCTGTAAAATAAATATTAATCCTAAAATAGCTACAATATAATTATTCGTAATATATTGTAGCTATATTAGGGTTTATTTTACAGGTAAGTATTTAGCTTTAAAAAGGATTAATTTATTTAATAAGAGTTAATTTTTTCGTTAGATAAAAATTATATTTAACTTAGGGGGGTGTTAGTGTTAGGGTTAGACTTAGCTTTAGGGGTTAATCCATTTATAAGAGTAGCGGCGAGGTCCGGTCGGCAGATTAGGGGTTAATAATTGAAGTTAGGTGTCAGCGATGTTAGGGAGGGGTTAATACTATTTATTATAGGGTTTTTGAGTCGGGAGTGGGGCGGTTTAGGGGTTAATACATTTATTATAGTGGCGGCGAGGTCAGGTCGGAAGATTAGGGGTAATAATTGTAGGTAAGGTAGCGGCGACGTTGGGGGGGCAGATTAGGGGTTAATAAATATTATGTAGGGGTCGGCGGTGTTAGGGGCAGCAGATTAGGGGTACATAGGGATAACGTAGGTTGCGGCGGTGTGCGGTCGGCAGATTAGGGGTTAAAAAAAATTATTAGAGTGGCGGCGATGTGTGGGGACCTCGGTTTAGGGGTGCATAGGTAGTTTATGGGTGTTAGTGTACTTTAGAGCACAGTAGTTAAGAGCTTTATGAACTGGCGTTAGCCCAAAAAGCTCTTAACTCCTGGCTTTTCTCTGCGGCTGGAGTTTTGTCTTTAGAGCTCTAACGCTCACTTCAGCCAAGACTCTAAATACTGGTGTTAGAAAGATCCCATTGAAAAGATAGGATACGCAAATGGCGTAGGAGGATCTGCGGTATTGAAAAGTCACGGCTGGAAAGTGAGCGTTAGACCCTTACTTACACGACTCTAAATACCAGCGGTAGCCCAAAACCAGCGTTAGTAGCCCCTAACGCTGGTTTTGACGGCTAACGCAAAACTCTAAATCTAGGCATTAGTTAGTCTATCAGTCAATCGGAATCTAAGGGACGCCATCTTGGATGACGTCACTTAAAGGAATCTTCATCCGTCAGGAGTCGTCGGAAGAAGAAGATGCTCCGCGCCGTATGTCTTGAAGATGGACCCGCTCCTCGCCGGATGGATGAAGATAGAAGATGCCGTCTGGGTGAAGACTTCTGCGGGCTTGGATGAAGACTTCGGCCGCTTGGATGAAGACTTCTCCCGGCTTCGATGAGGACTTCTCCCGTCTTCTTGGAGAATGGATGTCGGATCTTCAAAACTGTAAGTGAATCTTCAGGGGTTAGTGTTAGGATTTTTTAAGGGTGTATTATGTGGGTTTTATTTTTTGATTAGGGGTTTGGGCTGCATTAGAGCTAAATGCCCTTTTAAGGGCAATGCCCATCCAAATGCCCTTTTCAGGGCAATGGGGAGCTTAGGTTTTTTTTAGTTAGGTTTTTATTTGGAGGGGTTGGTTGTGTGGGTGGTGGGTTTTACTGTTGGGGGGTATTTGTATTTTTTATTTACAGGTAAAAGAGCTGATTTCTTTGGGGCAATGCCCCGCAAAAGGCCCTTTTTAGGGCTATTTGTAGTTTATTGTAGGCTAGGGTTTTTTTTTTTATTTTGGGGGCGATTTTTTATTTTCATAGGGCCCTTAGATTAGGTGTAATTAGTTTAAATCTTTGATAATTTCTTTTTTATTTTGTGTAACTTAGTGTTTATTTTGTTTTGTAACTTAGTGTTTGTTATGTTTTGTAACTTAGTTGTTAGTTTTTTGTAACTTTGTAATTTTTTAGTGTAGATTTTAATTATTTGAGTAGGGTTAGGTGTTTAAATATATAATATAGTTAATTTAATTTGTAGTTTAATGTAATTTAGTATAACAGTTAGGGTAGATTAATTATTAGTTTAATATAGTTTAATGTAATTTAGTATAATAGGGTAGATGAATTAATAGTTTAATATAGTTTAATGTAATTTTAGTATAATATTTAGAGTATATTAATTATTAGTTTAATATAGTTTAATGTATTTTTAGTATAATATTTAGGGTAGGTTAATTTTTAGTTAAATATAGTTTAATTTAAATCTAAAGGTAAGTTTAAATTTATTAAAATATAGGGATGAGTTAATATTTAATATAAAGTTAGCGGGTTGTTATGTTTAGGGGTTAATAGTTTAATTTACTTTATGGCGATGTGGGGGGCTGGTGGTTTAGGGGTTAATACCTTTAGTTAGTTGCGGCGGGGTCTGGGAGCGGCGGGATAGGGGTTAATAACTTTTATTTATGTGGCGGCAGTGTCGGGATGGCAGAATATGGGTTAATAAGTATAATGTAAGTGGCAGCGGTGTAGGGGGCAGCAAATTAGGGTTTAATAAATATAATGTAGGTGGCGGCGGTGTAGGGGGCGGCAGATTAGGAGTGTTTAGACTCGGGGTACATGTTAGGGTGTTAGGTGTAAACATAACTTTTATTCTCCCATAGGAATCAATGGGATATCAGGCAGCAGCGAACATGAGCTTTCGCTGCTTTCAGACTCCCATTGATTCCTATGGCATCCACCGCCACCAGGGTGGTGGATTGAAAACCAGGTAAGCTGGGTCGGAATAGTGGTGAGCGTACCTGCTAGGAATTTGTTAACTAGCAAAAGTATTAGATAGTGCCGAATTTGCATTCGGAACATCTGTAGTACCGTAAGCATCGATCCGTGTCGGACTGAGACCGGCGGATCGTATGTTACGTCACAAATTTCAACTTTTGCTGGTCTGTAGGGTTTGATAACTAAGGGGAATCAAGCTCTCCACAATTACGCTGCAGAATTCCAGCGTATTTGCAGTTGACAGCTTGATACATAGGCCCCTATGAATTTAGCTGTATTAAATAACGTGCATTTTTAAATATTAACAAATGTTGGAGAGGTGGAGAGATGATTTATTACATTTTGTTGACATATGGAGCTGTAAATAAGCAGTGGGTGAAAAATCTTGTGTAATTGCATGAGAAATTAACCCCCCCCTCATTGAAACTTGCTACCACCATCTTCAACTGCACATGCGCACACGTCCATGACCACATTAAGGGGCCCATTTATCAAGCTCCGGGTGGAGCTTTAGGGCCCGTGACCGCTCTGGTCTAGTAACGGGAGCGAGCTACATTCATTTTAATGGTGAGACCGGCCACACTGTGACTAGACATTGTTGCTGCGATGCGCTGTGTAAAAACCAGTAGAGCAAGGCGTTCTGGTAAAATGAGGTTTTTACATACAATTTCTCTGAAATAATGGAAAGTATAAATGTGCCGGTAAGCTAATGTTATATAATTCTGCACTTTGTGCAGAATTATATAACATTAGTATGTAAGTTTACTGCCCTTTTAAAGGGACGCTCAAGTCAATATAAACTTTTATGATTCAGATAGAGCATGCTGTTTTAAGACACTTTCCAATTTACTTCCATTATCAAATTTTGCACAGTCTTTTTATATTCTCACATATTTTTTTTGTGGGTCTTAAAGCTCCTTATGTTAGTGAAACGTATTTAAGCTCTTTCATATAAGTACAGTATATATTGTACGCTGTTATGGATTAATTCCACATAAAAAAAATCCACAGCTAGAGACTTTATTACCTATCATTCAATATGAACATGGTTTGCTGCTTGTAACATATTACGGTTGTTGCTCATACAGTGCAAGTTGTTAATGCATTTCTTGTTGCACTCTGTTTGTGGAACATTCAGTAAGCATAGAATGCTTATTTGCCACTCAATAAGGTCTTTAAGAGGTCCTAAGGATTCAGAAACTATTGCTCATATTATTTTATTTTAGTATGTCTTAATGCTTGTAACCCATACTTATGTTTATATAGGTTCTATCATGCATTTTGTGCACATTTTTAATATGCTACATTTAGCTCTTTTTTTGTTGGAAATCATGTATCTCCATCATGTTTCTCCTTCTATTGAAAGAAAATTAAGATCAGTGCTAATATGTTTTTGCTCCACTTGTAATTTGCATCTTTAAGAATTATGTTGACTAAAACATACAGAATAAATATTAAGTATAAGTATCAATAAAAAATATTGTAAATATTACATATTCATGCAATAAATAAAACAAAATAAACAGCCAGCCAGATAGATATTTAGATAGATAATAGATAGATAGATAGATAGATAGATAGATAGATAGATAATTGATATGTAGATAGACAGACATACAGACAGACAGACAAACAGATAGATAATCAGGTTAGAGTTGCTAAGTAACTTACACAGAGGCACTACATTTTGTCTAAAAATTACCACGTTGCAATGCTGAACATTAAAGGGACAGTCAAGTACAAAAAAAACATTCATGATTCAAATAGGGCATGTAATTTTAAACAACTTTCTATTTTACTTTTATCATTGATTTTGCTTTGTTCTCTTGGTATTCTTAGTTGAAAGCTAAACCTCAGAGTTTAATATGCTAATTTCTTTGACCTTGAAGGCCGCCTCTAATCTAAATGCATTTTGACAGTTTTTCACCACTAGAGGTCGTTAGTTCACGTGTTTCATATAGATAACATTGAGCTCATGCACGTGAATTTACCGAGGAGTGAGGGCTGATTGGCTAAAATGCAAGTCTGTCAAAAGAACTGAAATAAGGGGGCAGTCTGCATAGGCTTAGATACAAAGTAATTATAGAGGTAAAACGTGTATTGTTATAACTGTGATGGTTATGCAAAACTGGGGAATGGGATTATCTATCTTATAAAACAACAAACATTCTGGTGTTGACTGTCCCTTTAAGGGCTAGATTATAAGGGTTTTTTGTGATCGTTTGCGCTCCGTTTAAATTGTGCTGATATTTATGCTAAAATCATTACCGCAATTTCAGAGCTGTGGTTAACTGTGGTTAGAAGTGTCACAAAACACACCCAATATACATTACAAAGTACACTTCTAATAATACTGTCTAATAAAAATTATTTAAAAAAAAACATTGCACACAAAAGGGCTCAAATATATAAGATCTTGGGTGTTAGAAACAAAAAATGTCATCAAAGGGCTTTAACATAGAGATACATTTATATACATGTCTACTGATTTATATGTATGTGTATAAATATATAAATATATATTAATTAATATATATATATATATATAATATAATATATATATATATATATATATATTAATATATATTATATTTTATATATATATATATATATATTATATATATATTAAAGTATTTATATGTGTTATATATTTTCATCAAAAAGGAAAAGACGATCGGAGTGTTTGTGAAAGTTAAAAGTTTTCTTTTATTTGCATCAGTGAAAATGATACATGGAGAACCGGAACAAAAAGCAGGTGAGCGAAAACATAAGTGGTTTACGCGTTTTGGCTGAGCGCCGTATTCATAGTCTTATATATTATGATACCTCCCAATATTTCAAAATCCAAAAGAGGGACAGCCCCCCCGACCCGCAGCAAAAATTGTGAAATGTGGCGGCAGGAGCAGGAATGGGGCTTAAAAAAATCATAAGACCAAAGTAATAGGCAGCAAATCAAACACAAGCTCAAACAACTGGTATAGTTTTGTAACATAGTAACATAGTAGATGAGGTTGAAAAAAGACTGAAGTCCATCGAGTTCAACCTATACAAATCTAAAATACTTACAAAAGGCTCCAGTTAAGCTTAAATAATCCCACTAAAAGGTGACTCATTTAATACTAGCAATCATATCCATGGATTTTGTTTCTAGACAGAAATGTATGCAAACAATTTTTAAATGTTTCTAGGGTATTGGCATTCACTACCTCCTTTGGTAATGAATTCTACAATTTTATTGCTCTTACAGTGAAAAAATGTTTCTGTTGCAGGAGATTAAATCTCCTTTCCTCCAACCTTAAATTTTAACCTCTTGTCACAAACAATTTTCTTGGAATAAACAGAGCTTCTGCCATCTCTATATATGGGCCTTGAATATATTTATTTAAAGTAATCATGTCACCTCTCAAGCACCTTTTTTCTAAAGAAAACAGACCCAGTTTAGCTAGCCTCTCCTCATATCTTAAATTCTCCATTCCCCTTCTTATTTTTGTGGCCCTTCTCTGAACTTTTTCTAGTTCTGCAATATGAGAGCTCTTTATTTAATTAGCCTTTGCAGGGCCAGTGCTAAATATTTTTATCTTAATTGGACATTTAATAATAGCTTCTTTAAAACTGCTCTCTGCATTCCCCATTAATATTCTAGATTCTGGCCTTTAAAGTCAGCAACAATGCGCAGTAACACACTACATAGCATACACTTATAAATGCAGATACACACACTACATAGCATACACTTATACATGCAGATACACACACACACTACACCACATACACTTATACATGCAGATACACACACTACATAGCTTACACATATACATGCAGATACACACACGCTACATAGCATAAACTTATATAGGCAGATACACACGCACACTACACAGCATACACTTATACATGCAGATACACAGACACTACAAAGTATACACTTATACATGCAGACACACACACACACACACTACATAGCATACACTTATACATGCAGATACACACTTATACATACAGATACACACACACACTACATAGCTTACATTTATACATGTAGACACACTGCATAGCATACACTTATACATGCAGATACACACACACTTATACATACAGATACACACACACACTACATCGCTTACACTTATACATGCAGATGCACACACACACACACTACATAGCATACCCTTATACATGCAGATAAACACTTATACATACAGATACACACACACACTACATAGCTTACATTTATACATGCAGATACACACACACACACACACACTACATAGCATACCCTTATACATGAAGATACACACACACACACTTATAGATACAGATAGACACACACTACATCATATATGTGTATCTGTAATTCATTGTATGGGGTCCTGTGGTTGGCAAGCACATTAGCTGGTAGTCTGAGGCTGCCACTATTCGTTATCCTGGTGTTAGCACTGCTCATCGTTTAAAACTGAAGTCATGCTACTATTATCACCAGGATTTAGACGTCATCACTTCCTGAGGTCAGAGGGTATACAGCCTTCTTACTCCTGTTTAACCCACACACCATTCCTTTTCCACATGGAATCTAACAGGTATCTAACCCTGGGAGAGAAAAAACAGCTGCTTCTGAGTATGGGCCCAATAGAAATTAAATAAAAAAAAAATAATAATGCATGGTGCAATGCGGGACAGATGGCTAGCAACCCGGGACAGCGGGACAGACCACTAAAATCGTGAGTGTCCCGCGAAAATCGGAACAGGTGGTGGGTATATATAAATATTTTCCTTAGAGCCTTTTGCTGTTATGTAGATGAAAACATGTAAAAACATATTTATGCAATATTTATATTTAATAAAGTGTTATACTGTGTATTTACTGTAAATATTTCACATTCCAATGTTCTGTACATAGCAGAATATGTTTTAATTTTTTTAAATAGATATTCCTATATACTGTATATATCTATACCTATATATAATCATACATAAATATAGGTATACATATATATTTGTTTTAAAAACCATGAGATATATGTAGAAATATTTATTTATGAATAAATAGAACATATTCCATTATGTAAAGAACATAGCAATAATGAGAATATGTCATGGTGTTTGTGCAAGAGTCGGGTGTTTTTTGCTCCATTGACTTCTATGGGGGAATGCGAAAACGCAATCTTGATTTTTGACTTTAAGCGAGATTTGGTTTACCCCTAGAGAAAAAAATGTTTACAATCAACTTGTAATACCAGCGCAATCTGACTGGCACAAAAATGAAAATCATAGCGGAGTTCTCGCTGTAGCGAAAGTGCAAAATACCGCTCCACTTGTAATCTAGCCCTATATACATTGTTGTTTGATGCCCATTGCATTACCATGACAGGTTGAATATCATTCAATTATTTCTTCCATTACATAGTTCCTTACGTGAAGCAATTTGCTGTAACTCTGTAGCTTTAAAGGGCATAATAGCTGAAAAATAACACACGTAATATCTTAGAGTGTGTAATGTTTAGACTATTTACTGTTCATTACTGTGTGCTTAACTACATCAAACTCACAGCAGAATTACTGCTTGGGATCCAAAAAGCACTGCGGGTCCTGAGCAGAAACTTCCACTGATCCAGCGCTGGTTACACATCTGAGCTGTTTGACTAGCACAGCTGTTTGGATCAGTACTCTGCTGACCATTTCAGTGTAGGGTCAATAGCTTTAAAATGACAAGCTCTAATAAATTAGAGCATTTAATTTTTTTTACTGTTATGACTTTTGAGAAAGGATATAGTTAAACTTACCTGAGAATACCTTAAGACAAATTTAGTGAATTAGCTTTATGAGGACAGCAAACATATTAAAGGGACATAAAACCACAAATGTTCTTGTAACAGGTTTCTTTAGAAAAGATTGCTCACAAGATAGTGTATTATCTTCTAATTTAATTCCCACTAAATGGAAAACACTCACAGGGAAATAAGATCAAAAACAAAGTTTATAGCATCTGCATATAGCAAACATTACCCAGATGTAGCAACTCTTTATAGTGCATAAAATAGAATAAGATTTACAAAAAATGTAATTTACAGCTACAGTTAAAATGCTCCACGCTATCCAGCAGATAATCTGTTCTTTTCAAGAGCAATCAATAAACCAAGGGCCAGATTACGGTCTTACCGCTCATAATAAAAGTTAAAAGTAAATGCGATCGCATGAGTGCGTTTGTGATTTATGCTAAAATGATTACCACGACTTCATTTCGAGAAAAATAAAAGTGTCAGAAAACACATAAAAAATACATTCCAAAGTATAGTTACACTCATAATAACACCATCTAATAAAAATTATTTTAAAAAAAATTGCACACAATATGTGTGTGTGTTATACACATATAAACACATAAATACATATGTATACATACAAAGACATATATATATATATGTGTGTGTGTGTGTGTATGTGTGTGTGTACATATGTATTTATATGTGTAAATATGTATTTACAGACATATATACACATATAAACACATAAATACATATGTATACATACAAAGACATATATATATATATATATATATATATATATATATATATATATATATATATATATATATATATATGCATTGGAGCCGTTTGCTGTTAAGTAGATAAAAACATGTAGAACCATATTTATGCAATATTATTTTTTTAATAAAGGCTTCAACTATTTGTTTAATGTAAATATTTCACATTCCAATGTTCTGCACATAGCAGAATATGATCTATGTATTTGTAAATATATATATATTACAATATAGATATGTATACTGTATATCTATACCTATACATAATCATGTGTGTGTGTATATGTATATGTATATGTATATATATATATATATATATATATATATATAGTATCTCATAAATGTGAGAACACCCTTACATTTTTGTAAATATTTTCTTATATCTTTTCATGTGACAACACTGAAGAAATAACACTTTGCCACCCCTAAGTGGAAATGTCCAAATTGGGCCCAAAGTGTCAATATTTTGTGTGGCCACCATTATTTTCCCGCACTGCCTTAACCCTCTTGGGCATGAAGTTCACCAGAGCTTCACAGGTTGCCACTGGAGTCCTCTACCACTCCTCCATGATGACATCACAGAGCGGGTGGATGTTAGACATCTTGCACTCCCCCACCTTCCATTTGAGGATGCCACACAGATGATCAATAGGGTTTAGGTCTGGAGACATGCTTGGACAGTCCATCACCTTTACCCTCAGCTTCTTTAGCAAGGCAGGGTCGTCTTGGAGGTGTGTTTGGGGTCGTTATAATTTTGGAATACTGCCCTGCGGTCCAGTCTCCGAAAGGAGGTGATCCTGCTCTGCTTCAGTATGTCACAGTACATGTTGGCATTCATGGTTCCCTCAAAGAACTGTATAAGAAAAAAGGAAATGAGCTAAAAAAGCTATCACACTCAACAATGGATGAATAATTTTATCTATATAGTATCTCAGATACAATATGATACATTTGATACATTTAATTAAAATACATGAAAAAGATAAAAACTCAAATGAGACCACCGGTGGATTTCTATAGATGTATTGACATAAGGGTAAGAATGAGGAAATTGTTAAGGATGAATATTATAAACCAGGCATATACAATACAGTGTTCCAAACGATAAAATACAATGTGGTAATTGGTAAATACAAAGTCTGTTTAGGATAAGAATCTGTGTACGTAGTTAGACAAAGAAAGTCTTAGGTATTTTTCAAAAAGGGGTTTGTGGTTTTACCAGTTGTTATAACTTCCAAGTGTCCCTTTAAAGAGGAAAATTGCGGTGAAAACGGAAAGACCTTCAGTTCGTTAAATGACAGTGTTATGTATATATAGACACAGTACCTTCAATTGAAGAAACAAATTGGCACACAAACAAACGGACGGATTCTTAGCACGACTTGTGCAGCCACATATCGAAGGAAGCTCCTAAGTGGTGAAGTATACCTTGTCTCCTAGAGCTGTTTTGTTGTCCTAAACTGACTTTATATTTACCAATTACCACATTGTATTTTATCGTTTGCAACACTGTATTGTATATGCCTGGTTTATAATTAGTGATGTCGCGAACCTAAAATTTTGCGTTCGCGAACGGCGAACGCGAACTTCTGCAAAAGTTTGCGAACAGTCGAACCGGGCGAACCGCCATAGACTTCAATAGGCAGGCGAATTTTAAAACCCACAGGGACTCTTTCTGGCCACAATAGTGATGGAAAAGTTGTTTCAAGGGGACTAACACCTGGACTGTGGCATGCCGGAGGGGGATCCATGGCAAACTCCCATGGAAAATTACATAGTTGATGCAGAGTCTGGTTTTAATCCATAAAGGGCATAAATCACCTAACATTCCTAAATTGTTTGGAATAACGTGCTTTAAAACATCAGGTATGATGTTGTATCGTTCAGGTAGTGTAAGGGTTTTTTTTTTTTTAAATGTACACTACTGTTTTAGCAGATATGACTTGCACTGGTGTGACACTGTGCCCTGGCAGGACCTGGAGCGCACACGTGTGTGGGAAACTGACTACTATTATTTCACAATAAAAAAGTTTTTTTTGCTACAATATTGGATCAATAAGAAAATGAAGATTCAAATCTCTCTTCAACCCACTGATGTCCTGTTTCTCAACTGGGGTGCTCAATATAAACACTGTGACTTGGAACTGACTCTAACTGTCCTTTTAGCACGTAAATGTATCCTAAATCATTGGACTAAGGCATCAAGACCTACCATAGCATATTTCCGTAACATTTTGATAACTCAACTATTTATAGAACAAATCGATGCTAGAGTAAATGTCGGTAACAGGCTTAATTTGTTCCTAAAGAAATGGCGCAGACTGATCTTAACTTTTGAACTTCAGGTTCAGAGGCAGATTTTGCTGCCGTTCCAGCATACTGAGATATTCCTGGAAAATTCCTTAAGAGGCGAGTGGGCACATATACTACGCCCGAATGATACTTAAAGATCACGGAGGAGAATGAGAGAGGAGAAAACCTCCCCAACCCCCCCTTTTTTTTTTCACGCTGCACGTTAGGAAAGTATTTAATAACCTCTTCTAGCCTGATTAGGGTTTGTGAGTAGCAGGGTGGGGGGGGGGGGTGTTTGAGTAGGATAGGTAAAAGTGGGATAAGACCGTGTGGATGGGAGGGGGGAAAGGGTTTCAAAAATTTAAAATGCGAGAGTTAATCACGTGTGAGAAATATTTTTATCATCTACTGTAAATGACAAGCATTGGAAAAATTGTGACTTCTGGAAGATGTTATTCCCAACTGTGTTTGGGGTTGACCTTGTACAAATCTGATGCAACTGTTGTTTTTTTTTTTTTTTTTTTCACCTGTGGTACTCTCAATAAAAAGAAATTAAAAAAAAAAAAAGTTTTTTTTTTTTTAAATGAATGTATACTACTGTTTTAGCAGATATGACTTGCACTGGTGTGACACTGTGCCCTGGCAGGACCTGGAACGCACACGTGTGAGGTAAACTGACTGCTATTATTTCACAGTAAAAAAAGGTTGTTGTTTTTTTTAAATGTACACTACTGTTTTAGCAGATATGACTTGCACTGGTGTCACACTGTGCCCTGGCAGGACCTCAAACGCTCACGTGTGAAGGAAAGTGACTGCTATTATTTCAAATTAAAAAAAGTTTTTATTTTATTTTAAATGTACACTACTTTTTTTTAGCAGATATGACTTGCACTGGTGTCACACTGTGCCCTGGCAAGACCTCAAACGCACACGTGTGAAGGAAAATGACTGCTATTATTTCAAATTAAAAAAAGTTTTTTGTTTTTTTTAAATGTACACTACTGTTACACCAGATATGAGTGGCGGCACTGGCCAAGTGGGCACAGTATACGCTGTGAGCCAGGGAAAAAAAAAAAGCAGACTGATGTTCTAGCCCTAAAAAGGGATTTTGGGGTGCTGTCCTTACAGCAGAGATCAGATGAGTCCTTCAGGACTGTAGTGGACACTGAATACACTAGCCTAGCTATCGATTTCCCTATTAAATCAGCAGCAGCTACACTGTCCCTCCTCTCACTAAGAATGCAGGCTCCGAATGAATCTAAAATGGATGCTGTCCAGCAGGTGGGAGGGTCTGGGAGGGAGTGTCTGCTGCTGATTGGCTGGAATGTGTCTTGTGACTGTGAGCTACAGGGTCAAAGTTTACTCAATGATGACGAATAGGGGGCGGATCGAACATCGCATATGTTCGCCGTCCGCTGCGAACGCGAACATGCAATGTTCGCTGCAAACTATTCACGGCAGAACTGTTCGCGACATCACTATTTATAATATTAATTCTTCACAAATTTCCTCATTCTTACCCTTATGTCAATACATCTATAGAAATCCACCAGTGGTCTCATTTGAGTTTTTATCTTTTTCTTGTATTTTAATTAAATGTATCAAATGTATCATATTGTATCTGAGATACTATATAGATAAAATTATTCATCCATTATTGAGTGTGATAGCTTTTTTAGTGCATTTCCTTTTTTCTTATATTTTTAACTTAGCTTGTTTTTTAGCAGTAACACCCTCTTTAAGAATTGCTTATCTCACATCTGTTAGTTTCCACTACCCTTTTTATATTGATTTATTCCCTCAAAGAACTGTAGCAGGCCCAGACCATGACACTCCCACCACCATGCTTGACTGTAGGCAAGACACATTTGTCTTTGTACTCCTCACCTGGTTGCCGCCACACACGCTTGATACCATCTGTACCAAATAAGTTTATCTTGGTCTCATTGGACTAGAGGGCATGGTTCCAGTAATCCATGACCTTAGACTGCTTGTCTTCAGCAAACTGTTTTCGGGCTTTCTTGAGCATCATCTTTAGAAGAGGCTTTCTTCTGGGATGACAGCCATGCAGACCAATTTGATGCAGTGTGTGGCATATGGTCTGAGCACTGACAAGTTGACCCCCCCCCACCCCTTTAACCTCTGCAGCAATGCTGGCAGCACTCATAAGTCTATTTCCCCAAAACAACCTCTGGATATGACGCTGAGCACATGCACTCAACTTTTTTGGTCGACCAGGGTGAGGCCTGTTCTGAGTGGAACCTGTCCTGTGAAACCGCTATATGGTCTTGTCCACTGTGCAACAGCTCAGTTTCAGGGTCTTGGCAATCTTCTTATATCCTAGGCCATCTTTATGTAGAGCACCAATTCTTTTTTTCAGATTTTCAGAGTTCTTTGCCATGAAGTGCCATGTTGAACTTCCAGTGACCAGTATGACCAGTATGAGAGAGTGTGAGAGCGATAACACCAAATTTAACACACCTTCTCCCCATTTACACCTGTGACCTGGTAACACTAACGAGTCACATGACACCGGGGAGGGAAAATGACTAATTGGTCCCAATTTGGACATTTCCACTTAGGGGTGTACTCACTTTTGTTGTCATCTGTTTAGACATTAATGGCTGTATGTTGAGTTATTTTGAGGGGACAGCAAATTTACACTGTTATACAAGCTGTACACTCACTACATTGTAGCAAAGTGTAATTTCTTCAGTGTTGTCACATGAAAAGATATAATAAAATATTTACAAAAATGTAAGGGGTGTACTCATTTTTGTGAGATACTATATATATATATATATATATATATATATGTATAGGTATAGATATATATGTTACCAAAATATCATATATAAATATATATATATATATATATATATATATATATATATATATATACTGTATATATATATATATATATATATATATATATATATATAAAATATATTCTGTTAGGTAAAGAACATTAGAATATGAAATATTCATATTTTTATGCCGGGTTAGCGCAAATGAGAATATGCGATCGGGTTTGCGAAAGAGTAAGGTTTTCTTTTCCACTTTTTTTCTTCATTGACTTCTATGGGGGAATAAGTGAACGAGCACGCAATATTAGAAGGGGTTACCGCGAGAGGGAAAACAGTTTACTTTCAACTCATAATTTGAGTGCAACCCGACAAACGCATACATCTTAATTCTAGTGCAAATAACGCTCAAGAGGGAGTATTTATTTGGGCTCCACACGTAATCTGGTCCCAAATGAGCTGAATCCAAGTAACCTCTGCCTAGAGATTTTTAAGATATAAAGCAAACAATGACCATGCTGACAGTGTTAACATTCCCCTTTTCCTGCAAACTCTTAACTACTTTGGATTATGCTGTATGTAACTCCCCTCTCTTGCTAAATGGTGTATTTCTCGCCCTGGTCCCTAACAGCAGCCTTCTATAGTAATTTTTCTTCTTTATTGCATTTATCTGCTACAGTACCACAAGGTCCAGGCCTGAACCCTCTGCTGTTTTCCGTTTACACATTTTCTCTTGGAAGTTAATCAGCTTCTTGGATATCAGCACCCTCTGTAGGATAATAACTTAATCTTTCACTTTTTGTTGTATCTTATGTTCCCAATGCCTGTCTGACAAATCTTCCTGGCTGTTTTCCAGTCATCTAAGGATAAACATTTCACGCAGGTTCTGTTTATGCACTACAGTAAATGTCTCTCGAGAAAATACCACTTGCTTGCTTGCTGACTGCATCCTCTATAAATTCTTTTAATCTTTTATCAATGCCGTCTACTAAGCAAATCGGAAATATTTTTCCAATTAGCATACACAAAATATGCCCTTTTCTTAATTTTTACTTTTTCTCAGACCTCAATCAGACATTTTTATCTAACAGCATTCAGGCCCTTGCTATTTTTTTCAAATATATTCTAGTGTCCCTAAAATCATTCCAACCGTCTTTTTTTTTATTATCCTCTAGCTCAGCAGCCCCACTGCAACATGAAGAAGTGTCTGCTCTACTCCGTTCTTGTCTACTAACGTTGGTTCCTTATTACCTCCCCAAACATTTAGCTTCTTAACTGTTCATTCAGCAACTATTATTCTCCGTGCAAATTATGTCACATAAATTCTCATAAATTCTCTAAAACCTCCCTATGAACTATATACCTTTTTCCTTCTACTTCCAAACCTCTGTAATGATTCTCAGCAATAATGATCTTTTTGGCTTCAGCAGGGACGGAACTAGTGAATCCTGTGCCACTGCTAGGGTTGCCACCTCGGCCATGTTTTTCTGGACACCTATGAGTTACACATGCTCTAGGGTTTGTAGGGAGGAACATGTATTCTGCTGTTCATCAGCACTAATCATGTGATCTCCAGAGATACAATACATGTTCCTTCCTGCTTACCCTGCAGCATGTGTAACAGGTAAGTGTCCAGGAAAACATGGCCGAGGTGACAACCGTAGCCACTGCACCGGAACCCAATGACTGGGAGGCCACACAGAGTCACAGAGCAGCTATTATTAAAATATGGATTGGAGTGGAGCTAAAAGTAGGATGAAAGAAAGTGTGCTGCTTTTTCTTTTGTGTAATAAATGATGAGACCTGGCCCTTGCTTACATCACGCAATATAAATAATTGTGTTTGTAAGCATGCCGTATTATATAATAAAATTTTATAAGTGAGTGTTATGTGCTGCTTTGACTGATGAGTCTGAGCCAGTCAGCCAGCCAATCTAATCTGTAGTGCAAAAATCCTAGGGTAGCTGCTCACTCAGGACTGGTGCAGACCCTTCAGGGTCGGGGCTTGTCCTTAGGCTCTAGGGGCGCGATCCGATGTACGGCGTAGTTTTTGGCGCAAGCGAGAGAACCCGCGCCGCTCCCGTAATTTCACCTCCAAACGCGAGCTATCCAATATACTGGGCCTAAACTGGCGTAAGTATGAAAAACCAGCGATCAACTAAAATGTGCGCAAATACCCATTTTAGTCGTCGCAAGTACTTACGCCAGTATTTTGTTCACGTAAAGTCTCAATAAAGAGTAGTTTGATGCAAATTAGCTATGAATCGTAAAAAATAACCGCCAGTTCTAAAAAATGCGTCACGTAATTACGCGATTCAAAATCCATACATAAACCCATGCGCAGCCGCCATTTTCTTTAGTGTGTTTGGTTGGTTCTTGGAGCTACATCACACTACAGTGAGTATAGTGATAAGTAGTAAGAGCAGTGAGAGAGGCGCATTTCATCAGTTATTTAGGTCGGATTTTTGGATTTGTGTTTAGTTAAGCCTGTACATTTACTTACACTTTTTTTTACATATTGCACACATTTTGCATTATACATATACAAAATACACAACTCACACATTTTATTTATCTTTTACAGTGTGATAGGCTGAGTGTTTGGTTGTGATTGTGTATGATTGAAGTGGGAGTGAGTGTGAGTGTGTGTAGTTTGAGGATGACAGGGAGAGCTAGGGCGGAGGGGAGGAGGGGAGGGGAGTTGCAGGGAGAGGATTATGGACAGGAAGAGCAGCAGGGTCCCCGTCAGGGAGTAAGTGGAGTGGGGAGAGGGAGAGCCAGTAGGGAGGATGGGAGTGGGGTTGCCCCAATACCAGGCACAATCAGAAGAGGGACAGAGGGTGAACATGGGGATAGAAGGGGGGAGGAGGGAGAGGATAGGGAGGAACCCACACCAGGGACATCCCAGGGAGGAAGCCAGACAGCCACGGACGATGATCGCATGAGGTGCCCAAACTTTTATTTTGCTGAAAATCTAGAGCTAGTCCAGGCCATCATGGAGAACCACACTGCCCTCTTTTGCCAAGAGAAGGGCAAAGGAGTTGCCCGAAGGCGTAGGGATGCATGGCTGTTGGTCAAGGAGGCAGCGTGGCCCAGCAGAGGAGGAATGTCGATGGGCTAAAGAAAAGATGGAACAACTGCAAGAGGCGGGTGAAGGAGAAAATGGGCCAAGAAGCCATGTACCAGAGGGGAACAGGCGGTGGTCCTGCCCAGGAGGCTAAATATAATGAATGGCAGGAGATCATTCGCAGGTCCCTGAGCGTCACAGCAATCCGTGGACTTCCAGGGGCTTGTGACTCAGGGGCTGCAACATCAGCACAGCATACTGGTGAGTAACATCCCACACACCAGTATTATATGTATTTGAGATATAACATCCTTTAATGTCACACATTCATGTACACAATGAGGAGCATGGTATTTGGCCTACTAACAAAAACATCTACAATTAGATTTCACATTAAAGGGACATTAAACCAAATCTTTTTATGTCATTATTCAGATAGAGAATACAGTTTTAAACAACATCCCAATTTACTTCTATTATCTAATTTGCTTCATTATTCTGATATTCTTTGTTTATTAAATATCAATGCACATGGGTGAGCCAATCACATGAGGCATTGATGTACAGCCACCAATCAGCAGCTTCTGAGCCTATCTAGATATGCTTTTCAGCAAAGAATATCAAGAGAATGATGCAAATTAAGTAATGGAAGTAAATTACAAAGTTATTTAAAATTGCATGCTCTAGCTGAATCATGAAAGAATAAAAATGGGTTTAATGTCCATTTAATGCTACTTAACACATTGAAATTCATGATATGAGATGGAATAGTGAAATAATAACATGTCTCAGAGTAACACAGGCCACAAGCCACATGTAGAGTTTTCAGTAAATGGACACTTTCGCCATCACAATACTTTTAGCTCAAGAAAGCACGTTATGTGCCTACATCAGGCTAAAGGAAATTGTATGACCATAGTGTCACTTAAAGAACACATTTTCTCCATCACTGACATGTACACATAACTATTGTATGAAACACATACATGTATACTTTGCATATTAAAATCCCTCATATCACAAATCACAATGTGCACATGCATGTTATAGAGTTTGACATGAGAATGAGTATAGGCCCTAGCATGTATCAATGTACATTGTATGCCCTCATGGATATATATATATGATTGTACTAATACCTCTCATCATTTGACTCCTCCACAGAACCTCCTGTCACCAGGGTGCAAACAGGCATGCATCCACCACAACCACCAGTCCAGAGAATGCCTCCACCGCAACCACCAGTCCAGAGAATGCCTCCACCGCAACCACCAGTCCAGAGAATGCCTCCACCGCAACAACCAGTCCAGAGATTCCATCAACAAGGACAGTATGCTCCCAGGCATGAGCTGGGTTGGATTGCCTCTGTTGAGGACCCAGACGTCATGCCACCAACATTGGAAGACGAGCCCTGGCCGTAAGATTATTCTTTTGGCTTTGAGGGGGAGTCAAGTCAGGCCCAAAGGGTAGATATCAGGCCAGTCAGGGCTTTTATGCACAGGACATGCAAACTGGACATGCTGAGTGGTCGCACACCAGTCAGCAATGGGACTACCAGTCCACCCGGAGAGCTCCACCATCCGCTTCCCTTGGAAGAGCTCCAGCATCTGAAGAGGAGCATATAGCTGTCGTAGTTCCTCCTGCAGCACCAGCTGTCATAGTTCCTCCTGCAGCACCAGCTGTCATAGTTCCTCCTGCAGCACCAGCTGTCGTAGTTCCTCCTGCAGCACCAGCTGTCATAGATCCTATTGAAGCACCAGCTGTCGTAGTTCCTCCTGAAGCATCAGCTGTCATAGTTCCTCCTGCTGCACCAGCTGTCATAGTTCCTCCTGAAGCACTAGCTGTCATAGTTCCAGATGCAACAGCAGCTAGAGGTGAACCTGCGCCTATAATCCCTGCTGGCGAACATCCTGTAGATCCTCTGTATTCTGCCCTGGGCGATGAATACATTTTTCCTCCAGAGGAGGCTCATAGCAAGCTGCGAGAGAAGAGAGAGAGACCAACGCAGGTTTTACAGAAGCCAACAGACTTTACTCCAGCATTCCATTGAGCTGCAACGGGACATGGCAGCATCTTTAAATGGTATAGTCCAAAACCAGTCTCAGATGATGAGAGTTATTTCGGATATGCAGATGCAGACTGACAACAGAAGGCGGGAACAAAACCAACTGTTGGGCGTGTTGGTGGAGCATTTCACACACCAGCAGGACACTGCCTCCAGCCTTTCATCTGTGGCCAGCACTCCAGCTGAATCATCTGAATCCACACAACCCAGGAGAACCAGGAGAGCCACTCCAGGCACCTCAGCCCCCTCATCTAAGAAGCCTAAAAAAAAAAAAATATTGTTATATTTCAGCATAAATCTTGTCCTCTGTTATTTACCATATAATTGTCATCCACATCCATGTGAGGTGTGTTTTAGTACACTAATATTGTTAAAACATATAATAAGGCCTGTGTGGAAATGACCCAAAAAAGGTAATATTATCCTGTTTCTGACATATTCTTGTACTATAACTCCCATCCACAATAGTTGTTTCTGAAGCTTACATATAGTAATATTCAATTGTAAGATGTAAATCAATGTATCTCACATCCAATATAAATTGACACATTGGTATATATAGTAGTGATGTTACTGATAGGGTGTGCATTATCAGGTGTTTTAAGTCTGCAGGTGAGAGGTTGTGGTGTGTGTGATTGGTTTAACACAATTGCAAAGAGATAGCCTTCAAGAAGGTGTTAGAAATGATCATATGAGCCATCCTAGGTTTTGCTTTCAACTAAGAATTCCAAGAGAACAAAGCAAGTGTTCTAATTAAATCTGAAAGTAGTTTGAAATAACATGCCCTATTTAAAAGAAGAAGGTTTTCTTTGGAGTTGACTGTCCCTTTATATATTTTGTCATCAGTGCCAAGCTGTGTTAGCATTAGAATAAATTACACTCCAGTGGGTTCTAAAGAGATGAAGGTAATCCAGTTTACAGTAAATAAGCAAGTATATGTCCCCAATGTGATAAAGTACCTACAAGCTCAATCCATTTGGCTATTTCAAATACACAAAAAACCCTTAAATAAGAAATATCATAGTATACTGTCCCTTTAACCTTGAGATGTTGCTTAAATGTATGTGTTTGTTAAGGCTTCCAGGGAGTTACGTTGTTTTTTTAGTCAGTGCAAGGGCTCCTGCCCCTGCAATTTGTGGCGAGATGAGAATGGAGTAGATTTTCTGATATCTGCGCGTGTAAATCCTTACGCTGTATATTGGATACAAAACTGCGCGTGTTTTGTATGTCAGTCTATGGGCCATAAAACGATGAGCGAAGGCAGAAATATATGCGCGTAACTTCTAAGTTACGCCGTATATAGGATACCAAACCCGCGCAAAATTTGGCATCGCCGGCTTTTGTGGGCGACGATTTATATTGGATCGGGCCCTAGAAGTTATTTCACACTCAGTGGAAAGCTGGAGCATTCTCCTGTGGACCATCTGCTCCTGACTACTACATTGAACCACTGCCTGCAACTAAAGTCTGTGACAACTGGTTGTTATATGTTGTACCTTCCTTATTTTTTTAGTGAAATCAGTTCTAACTCTAAATCTTAAAGATACAGTGTACAGTAAAAAGACAATTCCAATGACTTTTTTTTTTTTTTTAAATCTTTCTTTATTACGGCTTTTCAGAACAAACAAATACATTGATGAGTTTTTAACAATTGGTCTAAGATGCCTATTACAAAGTCCAAAATTGCGAGGATATTAAACTCATTTTGCAGTCCATTCGTTCCTGCCAAAGATGCCAGGAATTTATATAGTCCATTTATATCTGTTCTTTCCAGCCATTTTAGTAATAAACACAATTAACTTTAATTAAACTATAACCAAAAAGGAAAAACATACAGTCTCTATCAAGAACATGCTGTAATTAGGCATTCCAACTGTATTATTTATATAAACAATTGAAACTTAATCTAGATCAAGCCAAATGCATCACTCTTTGAATTATGGTCTATGGTCTATATCAAGAGTATCCTTTCTCCTCACTACACATCACCATCAGTTAAAAGTCCATTGTCCTGTGAGTTGTCTTTCCAAGACATACATAGTGTTTCTAAGTGGATAAATAATCTGTTTCTGTGTCTCTCGGGCAAGCAAGAGTAAAAAGGGTTCCCATTTTTTAATACATTTGGCTGTTCTTTTATTTGGGTCCTCTAAGGTGTCCCATTTTTCTTTAGTGAGTTGTGAGAGGATGAGATTCCTCAACTCACCTAACTTCGGAATTTTGTTTGAGGGCCAATACTTCAGGATTAGCTTCCTTGCCAGAATAATCACATTAACAATAAATGGTTTTAATGATGTTGGTGTATTATCTAGCCGAAGAAATAAGATTTGGTCCTCTCCCAATGGGATGTTATGTGTGGTAAGGACCTTAGTCCAGTATGCTATCTGAGCACAGTATTTTTTAATATGTGGACAAGTAAATATAAAATGAAGTATATCCGGATCTGGGAAATGACATTTTGGGCATATATTGGGTATGGCTACATTCCATTTTTTAAGGACTTTCGGAATTAGATAAGCCTGGTGGAGCAGTTTTGTAGGGGCTTCCCTAAGATCTGTGGCCAGGGTGGCCCTGCTAATCTCCCGAAAACTATCAATGACCGTCTGGTCTGTGACCACACTGTCGAGAGTGGCTGACCATTTCGAGACAATTTCATCTATAGTTTGTTTCTCAATATTATATAGTAGCGTTCTGTAAAACATAGAGATAGAATGCTTACCATTTTTAAATAGTGAGACCGTGGCCTCTAGACCTGGGTTTCCAGCCAAAGACGGTGAATCTCTAAGTATCTGATTGATATAATGCTTGGTTTGTAGGTATGCATAGTGATGAGTATTAGGTATATCAAATTCCCTCTGCAGCTCTTGAAAGGACTTGATTTCCCCCGTACCCATTTTTAACATCTGACTAACCGTCTTTAGGCCCTTCTCGTGCCATAACAGAAAAGGCTTGGTAGAATAGCCTACTATAAAGTTAGGATTCCCTTTTAAGGGAAGATGTTTGGAGTATGTATAATCTATGTTTAGCCATTTACATATTTTATGCCACGTCCTTAATGGCTCAATAAGGGGTAAGTGTAGACCTACTGTCTTTTCTGCCTGTAGCCTAGTTAAATGTGGTAGCATTTCCAGCGGCATAGGGGCTATCAATGCTTGTTCCAGTTGTGGGTGTATGAAGCAACCTTCTCCCGTCAACCAGTCTAGCACTATCTTTCCAGAAGTAACCCAGTTATACATTTTTATATTAGGCAATCCAAAGCCTCCCTGTCCCCTTGTAGCTGTCAGTTTTTTTAAGCTATCCCTGTGTTTTTTTTTGGTTCCAAATGAAAGCTAGGATCGCCCCATTAAGGGTGTTAAGATCCGACTTTGTCAACATAAGTGTGAGCATCTGCAGAGTATACAAAATCCTAGGGAAGATGGACATTTTAATCAAGCTGATCCTGCCCGCTAGCAATAAAGGCAGGCCACTCCAAGATTTTAACTGTGATACAATGGATCCAATCAGTTGCTTAAATTTGAGATCATACCACTTATGTGGATTTATACCCAGCTGAATCCCTAAGTATTTGAAACTATCTTTTACTATTTTAAATTGAAAGTTAGGCAGTTTCATTCCTCCCTCGGGATGCAGCCATAAAAGCTCCGATTTGCTATTGTTTACTTGATAACCTGAGATTTCCCCAAATTTTTCTATCAAAGAGATTAATGGCAGGAGATTTTATCTCGGATTGGGAACAACTAGGATCATGTCATCCGCATACAGAGACATATTCATTATTTCTTTCCTTATCCTAAGACCCTGTATATTCTTCCTTATCTTTACAGCCAACGGCTCCAGAGCCAGGTCGAACAAAAGAGGGGATAGAGGGCAACCCTGTCTAGTTCCTCTGCCCAATTTGAAGGGGTCAGACAGTCCACCATTAATAATCAACGCCGCCCTAGGCTCCAAATAGAGCTGTTTAATTATTTGTACAAAGTTCCCACGAATTCCAAATTTCTCTAGTGAGTAAAATAGATGTTCCCATAAGACTTTATCAAAAGCCTTCTCCGCATCCACTGCTAAAAGGCATGCCTCAGGAAGCAGAGAAGGAACCTCCATTTTGTTATAATTAACCCAATAATGGGAAAAAATCATCTGAAGCTTTCTAATATTAGAGACAGAGGAGCAACCTTTAACAAACCCCGTCTGATCTTTGTATATGAGGGACTGTAAAACTCTTGTTAACCTATTTGCCAAGATTTTGGTCAGAATTTTATAGTCGCTATAAGCAGCGATATAGGTCTGTACGACTCCCTTAGAGTTGGCTCTTTCCCTGGCTTAGCTATCAGAGTTATGTTGGCTTCTACAAATCTGTTTGATATATCAATGTTACCGGCAAGTATACTATTATATAATGCTACCAGATCTTCCACAACATTGGAGTGTAAGATCTTATAAAATTCGCCCGGCAGTCCATCAGGACCTGGCGTTTTTCCTTGTGGAGAACTTTTAATTACGCTATTTATTTCTTCCTTGGTTATGGGTAAATTCAGTATATTAGACTCTGCATCAGATAGACGGGGTAATCGTAAGTCTGACCAAAATTGTTCTCTAACATCTATATCTATGTCTGCGGAGCTATAAAGGCACTGGTAGTACTCCCTGAAGGCTTGTACTATCGTGTCATTGTCTTTCTCTATTGAGTCTCCCACTTTTATACTAGTTATCAGATTGTTAGGCCTTAAAATGTTTGTTAATGCTGCCAAGTATCTACCTGTCTTGTTACCATGCCTATAAAAAAGGCCTGAATCTTTATTCAAAGTTCGTAGGGAGGTGTCTAAAAGGTAGGTATCCCTTTGTTGTTTGACTGTGTAATAACTTTTCCTGTTTTGTAAGGTGGGGCATCTCAGGTATTTATTATATGCATTCTTAAGCTGACGAAGGAGGAGGTCTGCTTTTGATTTATATTGTTTTTATATTGTTATATTGTTTTTATATTGTTTTTTCAGTTTTATCGTATACGACGTGACTGCCCCCCTCAGGACCGCCTTTGCGGCCTCCCAGAAGACTATAATATTGCCATTCCCTGTTTAGGAAGGCATGGAAATTAGCATCATTATATAGGTACGATGGAAATCTCCAGATATTCCCCTTCCCCCCTGGTACATTCATGTTTATATGTAACTGGATAGGCATGTGATCCGACAAGGTTATATCTAATATTTTTGCATTCTCCACTTTCGACGTCAATGATGTGGATATTAAGAAGTAATCTATTCGGGATAGGGTATGCTTCGAGGTGGATACGCAAGTATAATTTTTTTCCTTTGGGTTCCTGTCCCTCCAAATATCTCTAAGTCCTAATGTGTTCCTAAATTTAGTCAAGATACGGGCTTCTATTTTGGCATATCTGATATTGGGGTAGTTTCCTGCCATGCGGGATCTCTAAATCTATCTAGGGGTGTCTGCGGAGCGATATTAAAGTCACCCCCCATTACCAGTGGAAGGTGTATGAATGGGAGTAGTTTATTGTGTATCATGGTCCAGAACTCCTGCTTCTGGTTTGGTGATCCATATATTCCACACAGCACCAGAGTAAACTTGTGTATCTTAAGTTGCAGAATGATGTAACGCCCCTCTGCATCAAGTACTTTATTGATAATACTATATGGGAGGCCTTTTCTAAAGAGTACAGCTATTCCCCTAGCTCTTCATGATTTGTATGGGGTATAAACTACCTCTGCCACCCAACCCTGCCTCAGCTTCCGGTGTTCTACCTGAGATAAGTGGGTCTCCTCTAATATAGCTATGTCTGCTTTAATAGACCTAAGGTGTTTCAGAATTGCTTTGCGTTTGATGGGAGACGTAATGCCCCCCACATTCCATGCAATGATATTTAGGTACTCCATAACTTTACCCATTTTTGAGAAAGAGGTATCTTACCGTGCTTGTATTTCTTATACTGTATTTTAATGTCATTAGCAGTCCTGGTCAGGCCAGTCTCATGGTAAACTGTCCCACTCTTATCTGAAATAGTGAGCATTTGGTTAAAAACACCGTCAACATGATAAATTAAGTGCCTACCATATTTCATCTTGTGAAGTTTACACAATACAAATATATTGCTTTATAAGACTGTTTGTACAGCATGTTCAAAAACAAAAACATTACAAACAAAAGTAGAACACACAAAACAAAAACATAATAAGGTTAACATAGCTAATAAAGCCAACCTTTTCTTTTGTTTCTGAATATCTAAAAATAAAGACAACTTTTAACTGGCGTCTCCCTCACCTATGAGATGATTACTAGAACAATTTCTATAACGATCATAGCAAGGCCCTAACATCCAATTTAACTTACTATATATAAATCTCTTTACCTCTTATTGTTGCAAGTATGTATCAAGGACTCTTATTCTCCCCCGCCAAGGGAGATATGTCCATAACTCTTACAAAGATGGTAGATGTGATTTCCATAGAATGAACTCCCAACTCCGACAAATCATCGTTTACAGGAACAAAGTCACCACTCCCCAAGGAGTGTCTTTTAGAATGGATCTCAGACTCTCATATATTCAATCAGGAACATTTTCTCTTGCAGCTTGGTCTCTCTCTTCCTCCTCCAGAAATTTCTGCAGTTGTCTGGTAGATTCAAGGAGTTTATGTCCTGTTGGTGTGTGGATCCTCAGCTTTGCTGGGTATAGCAATGATACTTGTCTTCCTTTTTCTATGAGTGTTTTGCAGTATGGTGCAAATTCTCGTCTCCTCCTAGTGACCTCAATTGAGTAATCTTGAAATATCAGCAGTTTTTTTCCCTCAAACTGTATAGGTCCATTCTGTCTGTATGCCCATGCCCTGAGGATGGCAACCTTGTGTTGAAAATTTAAATACTTGACCATTACTTGTCTCGGGAATTTAGTCTGGTCTCTATTTCCACCTGGAATCCCCACCCTGTGTGCTCTTTCCACATGAAATGGGAGCGAGATACTTGGGGCTAGATTTATCAAGCCCCTGCGGCAGCAAGTTCTCACAAGAACTTGCTTGCCGCGATTTATCAAGCAGCGGTCACCAGACCGCTGCTTCCCTAACATCTTCGCCACCTCTATTGTGGCAAAATGAAATCTCCTCGGTCGAATCCGACCGAGGAGATTGACAGCTCCTGTCCGCGCGTGATTGCACACGAGCGAAAAATTGAGCTCGTGTGCAATGTTAATTACCTGCGGGGGGCGGGATTGCACACGAGCGAAAAATTGAGCTCGTGTGCAATGTTAATTACCTGCGGGTAATTTCGCCCCGCCACAGGCGAGCTGAGGCATACAGTGGCGCGTATACGCGCCCCTGTACGCCTCAGCATTGATAAATCTAGCCCTTGGTAGTTTTAGGATCTCAGGCAATGTTTTCTCTGCAAATTTTATGAGGGTGGAACTGGCAACCGTTTCTGGGAGCCCTACTATACGGAGGTTGTTCCTTCGTGATCTATTTTCTAGATCGTCTATTTTCTCCGACAATATTGTGTTTTGTTTTTGCAGCGCTGTAATGCTTGTGGCTTGTGATCTTTGCAGATCTTCTAACCCTGACACACGATGTTCTGCTCTGGTGATTCTGTTGGCCATCTGCCTCAGATCTGCCACCATTGCATCTAGGCCAATCTGTAGCTGCTCCATCTTTGGGAGAAATAAGGCCGAAAGCTGTGTGACAATAGGATGTGGATCTGGATTCATAATGTCCAACTCAGCCTCACCCCCTCCCGCCGACGCCTGCAGCTCTGCATGATGTTTAGCTTTTCTATCAGTTTGTTTGTTTCTGGCCGCCATAGTACTTGTAGCCTTTTGGAAGCTACAGTAATACCTCTGCATACAGTGAACTTGTTTAAAAAGAGAGAAAAAAAAGAACCAATCTGAACCAATCTGTGTGTTCTAATTTCAATTCTTGTGTATAGTAGGTTGCTGTTAACTTAGTAAGTCACCTCTGCTCTCTTCTATTTCATGTTATAAATGAAAATGAAATTGAAAGTGAAAGTATGGCCACAAGCTATGCTGTGAAATCACACACCTTTCTCTGTGTTTGCCAGTCTCCTTTAGGTTGTTTGTGGCTTTAATTGCATGAGAATTATATACTTTATCATGAGATGGATACACCACATATAGAGACTCTGTGTTTCATATATGTGGCCCACTATTTCCTATGTCACCAGGCCTGTTCTGTATTGCGTTAGGTGAGGGAAATAACCTGTCATCCTGCCGCCCTCATTCAGTGTCTCCTTTCTGTATTTTAATTACTAGCATAGTTGGCATGTCTTAGTCTTTATGCTTACGGATTTTTTTTTTTTTTTTAAATATTTTATTTATTTCCAGCACTAGTCACAATAACAAACATTTTAAACAGTTGGATCCTTACAATGTTCAATACAGATTTGTCACTACAACCGCCCTGGGTTTTTCTATATATTTCAATGGTTTACTTCCTCCAACCTCCTTCCACTTTCTCCATCTCCTCAAATACCATTAGTTACCATTCTAAGCCTATATGCGCTTTACCTCACATGCTATTTGTCACATTATCTCAGTCCTCCGCTACCCATCAAATAGGGTGCAAAAGGCCCTATGCCACATTGCGATTTGCTGCAAGCTTCTCAAAAGTCTTAGTAATGTGGCAATAGGTTATCCCTTGTCAATCAATGTCTCTGCCATAGAGGTAAGTCTTTGTTCCATGTTGTTGGCATCAAAGTTTAACATTTGCATTTTCATCACATCACTATCCCACCATTTCCAAAGTTCTACTCTTCTCCTATTCTCCCCGAGGCGCCCCCCCCCAGGATCAGGGCTCTCCATCTTACCTAAGTCATTTTGTCGTATACTGGCATGTTAGTTAAAGATATTCCACCTTCCCCTAAGTTGGGCTTCAAGGACAAACTCTGAGTCTTTAAATGGGTATATTATTTGTCTCTGGTGTGGAAGGTCTAAGCTGCAAATCAGGGGTTCCCATTTATTTAGAAAGTGTTTGGTCCGCAACGTTAGGTCCCCTTGTGTGTCTATCTGTTCATATGTCATTTGTCTTTGTACAGTTGTTTTGAGCTGTGTTAGATTTGGTGAATCGGGTGTCATCCATTGTTTGAGAATAAGTTTTCTAGCCAGTAGTATTACATTGTGAATGAATTTAACGTGCTTCTGTGCATCTGACTGTGAATGCAGTAGGATCAACATAGTCGTTGTCAATTCAAATTTTTCCCCTGTAAGTTTCTCCACCCATCTCTGCGTCATTCCCCAGAATTTCTTAAGTCGCGGGCACTGCCATATCATGTGCGTGATGTTAGGGTTAGGGTGCGAACATTTTGGGCATAGCCCTGAGGTTTCAGGACTCCACTTGTGAAACAGTCTAGGTGTTATGTATGTATTGTGTAATAATTTCGTGTGTGATTCCCTGATCTCATTAGACAATGAGGCTTTCCTCACTTTCATAACACTTTGTTCAATAATTTGATCTGGGGTCGGTTGTCCATTTAGTGTGTCCCATTTGTTTTGAAGGTGATCTCTTGTGGTTTTGTGGGGTGTGTTTTGAAGAGCCTTGTAGGTGTGTGAGATTGAGGTGATCCCCCCTCTGTGTAGCGTCAGTAGTCTGTAAATTTCACAATTAGTGTCTGGTAGGTCCCCTGCTCTCAAGAGACCTTGTATATAGTGTCTACTCTGTAAGAAAGCAAAATGATGTTTGTTGGGTAAGTTAAAGGCTGTTTGTATCTCCACAAATGGTCTAACTGTTCTCTGATCTGCTGATAACACCTGTCTTATGGTAGTTAGTCCCCATTCCTCCCATTGCTTAAAAGGCTTGGTGGTAAAACCTGCCTGGAAATCTGGGTTACCTCTTAGTGGAAGATACGCAGTGTGTCTGTTTGAGATTCCCAGAGCCTTGCAAATCTTCCTCCACGCTAGCAGAGGGTGTAGGAAGAGCGTTGTATTTCCCACTGCCCCTTCAATTTGTGCATGAGTCATGTGTGGGAGCATTTTCAGGGACCACGGGGTGATGAGTTCCCCCTCTAGTTTTGGATTGGTAAAGGTGCTTCTGTCTAAAAGCCAATCCATTGCGTATTTAGCTAGGGCAGCCCAGTCATAATGTTCAATGTTTGGGAGCCCAACCCCTCCCATCTCTGGAGTACAGGTCATCTTAGTGAAACTTATTCTGTGTTTTTTCCCTCTCCATAGGAATTGTAGGATGTCTCTATTTAGTGCAAGGAGATCTTGTTTGTGTATGTGTTCTGGTAGCATTTGAATAGTGTAGAGCAGTTTGGGAAACAGAATCATTTTAATTAATCCTACTCTTCCCGACAGTGTCAGTGTTAATGCCGACCAGGTCACCAATGTACGTCTTAGACCTTTAATTAATGGCCTGAAGTTCAAGTCATACCACTGTCTGGGATCTCTGGACAAAGTGACACCCAAGTACCTAAATGTAGTAGTAATGATTTTAAAATTGTCCTGAAGCGGTATAGAAGAGTTTTTATTGTGTAGCCATAATAGCTCTGATTTTTCTTTATTAATACAATACCCCGATATTTGTCCAAATTCAGTGATAATGCGCATAATATTGGGGATATTATTTCTGGGTTCTTTCATGTATAGAATCATGTCGTCTGCAAAGAGTGAGATATGCATTGTTTCTTTGCCTATAGTCAGTCCCTCCATGTCGCTTCTAAGTTTAATTGCTAATGGCTCTAACGCAAGATCAAAGAGGAGCGGCGACAGGGGGCAGCCCTGCCTCATGCCTCGCTTAAGGGAGAATACCTTAGAAGGAGTACCGTTAATTAGGATTGCTGCTCTAGGATCAGTGTAAATGGCGTGTATGGCTGTCATAAAGTCACCCCTTATGCCAAATTTTCCCAATGTGGTAAATAGATGGTCCCATAATATCTTGTCGAATGCTTTTTCAGCATCCACAAGTATTAGGCAGGCTTCCCCTCTCTCTTTCTCTCGGTCTTGTTTCTCCAGTCCCCAATAGTAAGTTAGTATGGATTGCAACTTTCTCATATTTTTCACTGATGATCTGCCCTTCACAAATCCCGTCTGGTCGTCGTGTATCAGGGAGGGTAAAATTTATGTCAGTCTGTTGGCCAATATTTTCATGAACAGTTTGTAGTCTGAGTTAAGAAGGGATATTGGTCGGTATGAGGATGTCAGTAGTGGGACTCTGTCTGGTTTGGGTATTACTGTTACGTTCGCTTCCGTAAACCTGCTAGATAGACCAGCTCTTCCCTCCCTAATTGCATTGAAGAGCAATGTGAGCGTCTCCACTGTTTCCCCTTTGATCATTTTATAAAATTCCCCTGGTAATCCATCAGGGCCAGGGGTCTTCTCTAAGGGTAATGTTTCGATAGACTTAATAACTTCCTGTGGGCTAATTGGAGCATTGAGTTTTTAAAGCTGCTCTTCAGCCACCTGCGGGAGGTTTATATCCTTCCAGAAGTTTTGTTTCTGTTCAATGTGTATTTCTTGGGCATTGTATAGGTTAGAGTAGTAGTCTATGAATGCTTTGTGTATGTCTGTCTCCTGCGTTAATAATCTACCCTTTTCTCTAAGAGCTGTTATGTAGTTTGGTTTTCTGTCTAACTTGGTAACTCTTGCCAATAGTTTCCCTGTGCGATTCCCATAACGATAAAATTTCGCTTGCATTCGATTCTGAGCCATCACTGATGTCTGAATGAGGTGTGTATCTCTGAGTTGTTTAGTGTCTTTGTATTTTATTCTATTTTGTTCTGTCGGGTACCTCAGGTATTGGTTTCTGGCATTCAAAAGCTGGCGTAGCAGCAGCTCTCCCTTTTGTTTGTAAGTTGCAGTCAGTTTTATTGCATACCCCGTCACCACTCCCCTCAGCACTGCTTTTGCAGCTTCCCAGAACAGTGAAATATTATTCATATGTTGGGCATTAAGGTCTTTATATGCCAGCCATTCCCCTACTAGGTGACTTCTCAGGTTTGTATCGTGGTACAGATGTGTGGGGAATCTCCACCTACATGTCTTTCTGTGAGGTGTGTCTGTGCGTAACTCTAGTGTGACCGGGGCATGATCCGAAATAGTTATGGGGTCTATTCTCACCTCTCCAATTCTAGGACATAGCTGTTTCGACACTAGAAAGTAATCTATACGGGACAGTGTAGTCTTTGATGGGTGTGCGCATGTATAGTCTCTTGCTTCTGGGTTTCTTTCCCTCCAAACATCTAGCAGAGCTAGGGTGTTCCTGAAATTTTTAATAATTAGTGTTTCTCTTTTAGATTCTTTCCCTTGGTGCGTGTGATGTGTGATGCTACTGGGATCACGGAATCTATCCGCCGGTGTGTAATTATCGATGTTGTAATCTCCTCCTGCTATAATGGGGAGATCTGAAAAGTGTATGAGCTGACTTTGGAGGTGGTTAAAGAATTCCCTTTTCCTTGTCTGGGGGCCATATATCCCACATAATACCACACTGATCGACTCCAGTTGAACCTTAGTTATCAGATATCTGCCCTCTGTATCAGACACCGTTTGTGAAGTAGTGTATTGTAACCCCTTACGAAACAACATTGCCACACCCCTCGCTCTTTTCCCCTCATATGGGGTGTAAAGGACCTCCCCTACCCAACTCTGTTTAAGTTTTTGGTGCTCTATTTGTGATAGGTGAGTCTCTTCTAGTACTGCAATGTCTGTCTTTCTGGATTTAAGCTGTCTCAGTATCGCCTTTCTTTTGATAGGTGAGGTTATTCCTCCCACATTCCATGTGGTGATCCTCATCCTGGCGTTTTGATCACCTAACTTTGGTCTCTTGTCAGTTTCAGTCACAAATGTGTGATGGAATATGCTATATACAATTGGGTGGGAGTTATGAGGTGTGTTGTACTTACTCGTTTGTGCAATCTCCCAGGTCTGTCCTCTTTTCCCCCAAGGTGGCGCCTCGAGGCTGGCTCGCTCTATCTATTGTTATAGTGTACTGATAACAATTGAACGTTACTAAAATAGCTTCCTCACTCCTTTGTCCCCCCTCAACAATAATAACACCTACAATATTCTTTGCAATGAAACACTCAAACAATGAAACAGAGAAACAATAAATGCCCCCCCCCCCCCACTTGTAAAGGATATAAGTTCACTTGTCAAAGGCCTAGATTTGGAGTTTTGTCGGTAACGACCCGAAAAACTAACGCCGGCTTTTTTCTGGCCGCACCATAAAAATAACTCTGGTATCGAGAGTCCACATAAAGGCTGCGTTAGGCTCCAAAAAAGGAGCGTAGAGCATTTTTAACGCAGCTTCAACTCTCGATACCAGAGTTGCTTACGGACGCGGCCAGCCTCAAAAACGTGCTCGTGCACGATTCCCCCATAGGAAACAATGGGGCTGTTTGAGCTGAAAAAAAACCAAACACCTGCAAAAAAGCCGCGTTCAGCTCCTAACGCAGCCCCATTGTTTGCTATGCGGTAACCCTTCCGACGTCTGCACTTAACACTCTAACATGTACCCCGAGTCTAAACACCCCTAACCTTACACTTATTAACCCCTAATCTGCCGCCCCCCGCTATCGCTGACCCCTGCATATTATTTTTAACCCCTAATCTGCCGCTCCGTAAACCGCCGCTACTTACATTATCCCTATGTACCCCTAATCTGCTGCCCTAACATCGCCGACCCCTATATTATATTTATTAACCCCTAATCTGCCCCCCACAGCGTCGCCTCCACCTGCCTACACTTATTAACCCCTAATCTGCCGAGCAGCCAATCAGATTGAGCTTGCATTCTATTGGCTGTTCCGATCAGCCAATAGAATGCAAGCTCAATCTGATTGGCTGATTGGATCAGCCAATCGGATTGAACTTGATTCTGATTGGCTGATTCCATCAGCCAATCAGAATATTCCTACCTTAATTCCGATTGGCTGATAGAATCCTATCAGCCAATCGGAATTCGAGGGACGCCATCTTGGATGACGTCATTTAAAGGAACCGTCATTCGTCGTTCAGTCATCGGCCAGGATGGATGTTCCGCGGTGGAGGTCTTCAGGATGCTGCCGCTTCGCTCCGGATGGATGCCGCTTGGATGAAGACTTCAATCGGATGGAAGAACTCTTCTGCCCCGCTTGGATGAAGACTTCAGCCGGATCATGGACCTCTTCAGCCCCCCCGCTTGGGCTTGGATCAGGACATCGGAGGAGCTCTTCTGGACCGATCGGTGAACCTGGTATGGTGAAGACAAGGTAGGATGATCTTCAGGGGCTTAGTGTTAGGTTTATTTAAGGGGGGTTTGGGTTAGATTAGGGGTATGTGGGTGGTGGGTTGTAATGTTGGGGGGCTTGGGTATTGTATGTTTTTTTTTTACAGGCAAAAGAGCTGTATTTCTTGGGGCATGCCCCGCAAAGGGCCCTGTTCAGGGCTGGTAAGGTAAAAGAGCTTTGAACTTTAGTCATTTAGAATAGGGTAGGGCATTTTTTTATTTTGGGGGGCTTTGTTATTTTATTAGGGGGCTTAGAGTAGGTGTAATTAGTTTAAAATTGTTGTAATATTTTTCTTATGTTTGTAAATATTTTTTTATTTTTTGTAACTTAGTTCTTTTTTATTTTTTGTACTTTAGCTAGTTTATTTAATTGTATTTATTTGTAGCAATTGTATTTAATTAATTTATTGATAGTGTAGTGTTAGGTTAATTGTAGGTAATTGTAGGTAGTTTATTTAATTAATTTATTGATAGTCTAGTGTTAGGTTTATTTGTAACTTAGGTTAGGATTTCTTTTACAGGTAAATTTGTAATTATTTTAACTATTTTAGCTATTAAATAGTTCTTAACTATTTAATAGCTATTGTACCTGGTTAAAATAAATACAAAGTTACCTGTAAAATAAATATAAATCCTAAAATAGCTATAATATAATTATAATTTATATTGTAGCTATATTAGGATTTATTTTACAGGTAAGTATTTAGCTTTAAATAGGAATAATTTATTTAATAAGAGTTAATTAATTTCGTTAGATTTAAATTATATTTAACTTAGGGGGGTGTTAGTATTAGGGTTAGACTTAGCTTTAGGGGTTAATACATTTATTAGAATAGCGGCGAGATTCGGTCGGCAGATTAGGGGTTAATAATTGAAGTTAGGTGTCGGCGATGTTAGGGAGGGCAGATTAGGAGTTAATACTATTTATGATAGGGTTAGTGAGGCGGATTAGGGGTTAATAACTTTATTATAGTAGCGCTCAGGTCCGCTCGGCAGATTAGGGGTTAATAAGTGTAGGCAGGTGGAGGCGACGTTGAGGGGGGCAGATTAGGAGTTAATAAATATAATATAGGGGTCGGCGGTGTTAGGGGCAGCAGATTAGGGGTACATAAGTATAACGTAGGTGGCGGTCGGCAGATTAGGGGTTAAAAAATGTTTTTGAGTGTCGGCGATGTGGGGGGACCTCGGTTTAGGGGTACATAGGTAGTTTATGGGTGTTAGTGTACTTTAGAGCACAGTAGTTAAGAGCTTTATAAACCGGCGTTAGCCAGAAAGCTCTTAACTACTGACTTTTTTCCTGCGGCTGGAGTTTTGTCGTTAGATGTTTAACGCTCACTTCAGAAACGACTCTAAATACCGGAGTTAGAAAAATCCCATTGAAAAGATAGGATACGCAATTTACGTAAGGGGATCTGCGGTATGGAAAAGTCGCGGCTGGAAAGTGAGCGTTAGACCCTATTTTGAGTGACTCCAAATACCGGCGGTAGCCTAAAACCAGCGTTAGGAGCCTCTAACGCTGGTTTTCACGGCTAACGCCAAACTCTAAATCTAGGCCTTAGTCTTTAAGTTGCTTTATTATTATGTTCTTTTCTTCTGTGATCTTGGCAACAGCTTTCATCTGTCTGAATTTGAATTTGAAGGGCGACTTTCACGATCTTGTGACAGTTCTTGTTTGCTCTCCCTCTGTAAGTGGAGCTTGAGTTGATTTGGTGAGTCGGGTACAGGGGACCATTGGTTGTATGTAGACGTAGTCTCGCTGGATACAGAAGGGCTGCTGGTCTTCCTTGCTCCATGAGCTGCTTACAGTAAGGTGTGAATTCTTTCCTTTTGGCTGCTACTGCTGCAGAATAATCTTGGAACAGGTATACTTTCCTGCCTTCGAATTCCAACTGCGGGGCTTTTCTGTATGCTTGAAGGATTGCTACTTTTGCTTTGAAATTGAGGTATTTAACCATAATCTGTCTTGATTGTTGGTTATTTTCGCCCGTCCTTCTTTGGTCGCCAACCCTATGGGCCCTCTCTACAGTGTATGGCAGGCATGCTTGAGGAATATGGAGCATCTTTGGCAGTGTGTTTTCTGCAAATTGTATTAGTTGTGACCCTGGGAGGGATTCTGGAATTCCAACTATTCGCAGGTTGTTTCTTCTCGACCTGTTCTCCAGGTCATCAATTTTCGCCCACAGTCTTTCATTTTGCTGCTGCAGTGTTTGGATATTGGTCTCAGCTTCTCTATGGCGGGTTTCTTCCTCCGCTACCCTTTGTTCTACTTGCGTTAGCCTTCCATTAAATGATTTAACTTCAGTTGTTAATGAGTCCATCCCTGTTTGTAATTGCTCAATTTTTGGCAAGAAGAGTGCAGATATCTGGGAGACAATTGGGTGGGGGTCCACAGGGACAGCATTCAGCGTGTCTTCTGTGTCCACGTGGGGCTGTGATGTTTCCACATGATTTTTTTTCTTATCAGTATTTTTAAGCCTGCCTGCCATTATTCCTGTCTTCTTATTGAAGGAGTTATAGTATTTTTGCATGCAGCTTTAAGTATGTTTGCTGTTGTTTCTCAATAAGTCAAGTTCTTAATGTGATACTCTACACATAAGCACCTGCTGCTCAGAGTCTATCAGATCACTGAATGGTATCAGATCTAAGAGGATTGTTTGTGATGGGTGGGTTGGGGGGGAGCATTGTCTGACTCTCTAGCCCTGCATGATTAGAGTGTACTGTTTATAATTGAGGATACAGTCCTTCTAGGGATTATTATTATGCCTGCAGCAGGATGGCAAGATGGTGGCTCTCCCGCCGTTAGCTTGGCTTTCCCCACAGGCCTCTCAATGTTTTATGCCCTATAGTTTGTGTGAGTCCGGGCAGCCCTCCGCAGCCCACTCCTGCCTATTTAAATTTCACCTTGCTTTTAGGCGAGTTGCGGCTCTAACTTTTACTGCGCCTCTATTACTGGATGCCAGGCGCAGGGTGTCAAGATGGCGGCGTTCCCGGCGTTAGCCTGGCTTTTCCTTCAGACTTCTCAGTGCCTTACAATATGCCCAGGGCTCTTACCGGGTATGTAGTCGTCTGACTCTGGACTCCCGCTGCAGGCTAGAGGGTTGTTTGTCTGCTGTTTTCGACAGGGTAGGCTAGCGGGTGCGGTCGCGGCTCACTCCGATTTCTTCTGTCTAACGACTTCTGCGGCGGGGGAGTCTGATGACTGACTCCTTGCTGAGAATTATCCCGGCAGTAGTATTATCCTCTGCCAAGGGGTATCGGCTTTTTCAGGTGGCACTTTTGAAGTTTGGTTCAAGTTTGAGTGCTGGTAACAGCGGAGCTCTTTTCCTTGCATCCACACTCTGTGCCCTCCCACCGGAAGTCATGCTTACGGATTTTAACAATTTTACAAATGCCCAACAACCACTTACTGCCTATTTTCGGCCGTTCCTTTTCAGAAATTGATATTGAAACGCCACGTGGCGGTGGCCAGTGGAGTGATCTATAGCTTATTCTCAATGTCACTTTAGTGAATATGGTCAGTCCCCTATCCGAAAGTATTGTTCAGGGTTCCTGCCCGGTATCCAAACTTGCTGTGCTGTACTATTTGGCGGCCCCGTGAATAGGTCTCACTGCGCTGTATTCACGCTATTAACAACTTTACCTTCCGGTGGTGGAGCAGGTCTCTCGCTCCCTCCTAGTTCTTTACCGAGCAAGTACTCGTCTGCACTGCTCAAGGTCGGTGTCAGAGAGGGTTTGGTTGCCAAATTTCACCTTTACAGTTAGAGCGATCCCGGAGATCATTCTCCGTGCGACCGTTCCAATGACTTTTAATAACAGCTGCCGAGTAGAAAATGTATGAGAAATTGTTCCTTTAAATTTATTTTTGTATATGAAATAGATGTTATTGCTCTTTGGCAGTTGGCACCACACCCCATTAACATGAGCTGAGCTTGCAGGGAGAAACGATCTTATCTTATCACTCCATTGAACACAAAGGCTTCTTTATCTTATCTTTTATGATATAACAGTTATAAATTAACATTTTAGTACCCGTCTTTCCCACCCTTAAATGTGATTTATTTTGCTGGATCTTGATTACTTACGGCTAGATTTAGAGTTTTGTCGGAAACGACCCGCGTAGCTAACGCTGGCTTTTTTTCCCCTGCACCTTTTAAATACCGCTGGTATTTAGAGTTCACAGAAGGGCTGTGTTAGGCTCCAAAAAGGGAGCGTATATCATATTTACCGCCACTGCAACTCTCAATACCAGCGGTGCTTACGGACGCGGCCAGCTTCAAAAACGTGCTCGTGCACGATTCCCCCATAGAAAACAATGGGGCATTTTGAGCTGAAAAAAAACCTAACACCTGCAAAAAAGCAGCGTTCAGCTCCTAACGCAGCCCCATTGTTTCCTATGGGGAAACAGTTTCTAAGTCTGCACCTAACACCCTAACATGTACCCACGAGTCTAAACACCCCTAACTTTACACTTATTAACCCCTAATCTGCTGCCCCCACTATCGCTGACCCCTGCATATTTTTTTTAACCCCTAATCTGTCGCTCCGTACACCGCCGCAACCTACGTTATCCCTATGTACCCCTAATCTGCTGCCCCTAACACCGCCGACCCCTATATTAAATTTATTAACCCCTAATCTGCCGCCCCCAACGTCGCCTCCACCTACTTACACTTATTAACCCCTAATCTGCCGACCGGACCTCACCGCTACTATAATAAAGTTATTAACCCCTAATCCGCCTCACTCCCGCCTCAATAACCCTATAATAAATAGTATTAACCCCTAATCTGCCCTCCCTAACATCGCCGACACCTAAATTCTTTATAGGGTTAATAAGAGTTAATTTATTTCGTTAGATTTAAATTATATTTAACTTAGGGGGGTGTTAGTGTTAAGGTTAGACTTAGCTTTAGGGGTTAATAAATTTATTAGAGTAGCGGTGAGGTCCGGTCGGCATATTAGGGGTTAATACTTGAAGTTAGGTGTCGGCGATGTTAGGGAGGGCAGATTAGGGGTTAATACTATTTATTATAGGGTTATTGAGGCGGGAGTGAGGCGGATTAGGGGTTAATAACTTTATTATAGTAGCGGTGAGGTCCGGTCGGCAGATTAGGGGTTAATAATTGTAGGTAATTGGAGGCGACGTTGGGGGCGGCAGATTAGGGGTTAATAAATATAATATAGGGGTCGGCGGTGTTAGGGGCAGCAGATTAGGGGTACATAGGGATAACGTAGGTGGCGGCGGTGTGCGGTCGGCAGATTAGGGGTTAAAAATTTTTAATAGGGTGGCGGCGATGTGGGGGGACCTTGGTTTAGGGGTACATAGGTAGTTTATGGGTGTTAGTGTACTTTAGAGCACAGTAGTTAAGAGCTTTATGAACCGGCGTTAGCCCAGAAAGCTCTTAAATCCTGACTTTTTTCTGCGGCTGGAGTTTTGTCGTTAGATTTCTAACGCTCACTTCAGCTAAGACTCTAAATACCGGCGTTAGAAAGATCCCATTGATAAGATAGGATACGCAATTGACGTAAGGGGATCTGCGTTATGGAAAAGTCGCGGCTGCAAAGTGAGCGTTAGACCCTTACCTACAAGACTCTAAATACCAGCGGTAGCCCAAAACCAGCGTTAGGAGCCTCTAACGCTGGTTTTGACGGCTAACGCCAAACTCTAAATCTAGCCGTTAGTTTTTTTTGTACCCATTACTGCAGTATGGAAATTTTCAGTATAGGTGGAGGTTTCAACAGACAAAGGCCCAGATTACGAGTTTTGCGTTAGAGGCTATGCAGTGCTAACAAGCAGTTTTGTCTCACCGCTCACTTACCTGCAGCGCTTGTATTACGAGTTTTCAGAAACCCGGCGTTAATAGACAAGAAGTGAGCGTTGAGCAAAATTTTGCTCCTTACCGCACTCCAATAACAGCGCTGCTTAAGTCAGCGGTGAGCTGGTCGTATGTGCTCGTGCACAATTTCCCCAATAGGAATCAACAGGGAGAGCCGGCTGAGAAAAAGTCTAACACATGCAAAAAAGCAGCGTAAAACTCAGTAACGCAGCCCCATTGATTCCTATGGGGAAATACATTTATGTTTACACCCTAACATCCTAACACCCTAACATGAACTCCGAGTCTAAACTCCCCTAATCTTACACTTATTAACCCCTAATCTGCCACCCCCCACATCGCCGACACCTACATTATACTTATTAACCCCTAATCTGCCGCTCCGGATACCGCCACCACCTACATTATACTTATGAAACCCTCCCTAATCTGCTGCCCCAACATCGCCGACACCTACATACTACATATTAACTCCTAAACCGCCGCACTCCCGCCTCGCAAACATTAGTTAAATATTATTAAACCCAAATATGTCGTCCCTAACATCGCCGCCACTATACTAAATGTATTAACCCATAAATCTAAGTCTAACCCTAACACCGCCTAACTTAAATATAATTTAAATAAGTCTAAAAAAATTAATATCATTAACTAAATTATTCCTATTTAAAACTAAATACTTACCTATAAAATAAACCCTGAGATAGCTACAATATAACTAATAGTTACATTGTAGCTAGCTTAGGGTTTATTTTTATTTTACAGGCAAGTTTGTATTTATTTTAACTAGGTAGATTAGTTATTAAATAGTTAATAACTATTTAATGTCTACCTAGCTAAAATAAATACAAAAGTACCTGTAAAATAAAACCTAACCTAAGTTACACTAACACCAATCGGCCAATAGGATTGAGCTTGCATTCTATTGGCTGATTTGAACAGCCAATAGAATGCCAGCTCAATCCTATTGGCTGATTGGATCAGCCAATAGGATTGGACTTCAATCCTATTGGCTGATTGCATCAGCCAATAGGATATTTTCTACCTTAATTCCGATTGGCTGATAGAATTCTATCAGCCAATCGGAATCTAAGGGACGCCATCTTGGATGACGTCACTTAAAGGTACCTTCATTCATCTTTAGTCGTCAGATGAAGAGGATGCTCTGCGTTGGATGTCTTGAAGATGGACCCGCTCCGCGCCGGATGGATGAAGATAGAAGATGCTGTCTGGATGAAGACTTCTCCCGGCTTCGTTGAGGACTTCGGCCCGGCTTGGATGAAGACTTCTCCCGGTTAGTTGATCTTCAGGGGGTTAGTGTTAGGTTTTTTAAGGGTGTATTGGGTGGGTTTTATTTTTAGGGACTTTGGGCCTGCAAAAGAGCTAACTGCCCTTTTAAGGGCAATGTTCATCCAAATGCCCTTTTCAGGGCAATGGGGAGCTTAGGTTTTTTTTAGTATTTTATTTGGGGGGTTGGTTGTGTGGGTGGTGGGTTTTACTGTTGGGGGGGTTGTTTGTATTTTTTTTACAGGTAAAAGAGCTGATTACTTTGGGGCAATCCCCCGCAAAAGACCCTTTTAAGGGCTATTGGTAGTTTAGGCTAGGGTTTTTTTTATTTTGGGGGGGCTTTTTTATTTTGATAGGGCTATTAGATTAGGTGTAATTAGTTTAAATATCTGTAATTTGTTTATTATTTTCTGTAATTTTGTGTTTTTTTGTACTTTAGCTCATTTAATTTAATTTAGGTAATTGTATTTAATTTAGTTAATTTATTTAATTATAGTGTAGTGTTAGTGCAACTTAGGTTAGGTTTTATTTTACAGGTACTTTTGTATTTATTTTAGCTAGGTAGTTATTAAATAGTTAATAACTATTTAGTAACTATTCTACCTAGTCAAAATAAATACAAACTTGCCTGTAAAATAAAAATAAACCCTAAGCTAGCTACAATGTAACTATTAGTTATATTGTAGCTATCTTAGGGTTTATTTTATAGGTAAGCATTTAGTTTTAAATAGGAATAATTTAGATAATAATAGTAGGTTTTATTTAGACTTATTTAAATTATATTTAAGTAACAAGTTAGGGGGTGTTAGGGTTAGATTTAGGGGTTAATACATTTAGTATAGTGGCGGCGATGTTGGGGGTGGCAGATTAGTGGTTAATAAATGTAGGTAGATGGTGGCGATGTTAGGGACGGCAGATTACGGGTTAATAATATTTAACTAATGTTTGCGAGGCGGGAGTGCGGTGGTTTAGGGGTTAAAATGTTTATTATAGTGGCAGCAATGTTGCGGGCGGCAGATTAGGGGTTAATAAGTGTAGGTAGGTTGAGGCGACATTGGGGGCGGCAGATTAGTGGTTAATAAATATAATGTATGTGTTTCGGCGATGTTGGGGGCAGCAGATTAGGGGTTCATAAATATAATGTAGGTGGCGGCGGTGTCCGGAGCGGCAGATTAGGGGTTAAAAATGTTATTATAGTGTTTGCGATGCGGGAGGGCCTCGGTTTAGGGGTTAACAGTTAGTTTATGGTTGTTAGTGTACTTTTTATCACTTTAGTTATGAGTTTTATGTTACGGCGTTGTACCATAAAACTCTTAACTACTAACTTTTAAATGCCTTAGGGATCTTGACAGGGTAGGGTGTACCGCTCACTTTTTGGCCTCCCAGACTCATAATACTAGCGCTATGGAAGTCCTATAGAAAAAAGTCGTTTTGCGGTAAGGCCAAAGAAGTGTGTGGTACAAGACCTTCAAGACTCGCGGGCAGGAGTAAAAAAGCAGCGTTAAGACCTCTTAATGCTGCTTTTTTACCCTAACGCACAACTCGTAATCTAGCCGAAAAGCAGCTATTTCAAATGATAAAATAAAGTTAAATATGTAATTTGTAGGGTAAAATGGATCATTAGGAGCACATTTGGTGGGGGGCCCAAAACATCTTGCACCATGGACCCTGTTCATTAGGTCTGACACTGTCTTGCAGCATGGTCTCTTAACAATGAAATAGCAATAACTTACTCTGAAAATTAACATTCCTAAGGTAGGACTTTTAATATTCCCACAAACCCTAGTGCCATTACAATCGAGCAAAGTGACTCAGCTAATGTTTTACTGTTAAACTGTAAAAGTGATGTGTACATAGATAGTATTACTATTAAAAATGCAAGTACACATTAGTGATGTCGCGAACATAAAAATTTGGGTTTGCGAACGGCGAACGCGAACTTCCGCAAATGTTCGCGAACGGGCGAACCGGGCGAACCGCCATAGACTTCAATAGGCAGGCGAATTTTAAAACCCACAGGGACTCTTTCTGGCCACAATAGTGATGGAAAAGTTGTTTCAAGGGGACTAACACCTGGACTGTGGCATGCCGGAGGGGGATCCATGGCAAAACTCCCATGGAAAATTACATAGTTGATGCAGAGTCTGGTTTTAATCCATAAAGGGCATAAATCAACTAACATTCCTAAATTGTTATGAATAACGTGCTTTAAAACATCAGGTATGATGTTGTATCGATCAGGTAGTGTAAGGGTTACGCCCGCTTCACAGTGACAGACCAAACTCCCGCAGCGGGTACAACATCATCATCATCACACCGTACGTCCATGTGTGTAATGCTGCCTGACTCAGACATATCCCTGTTATCTACATCCTCTGGCAATAATGGTTGCGCATCACTCATTTCTTACAACTGATGTGTAAATAACTCCTCTGACAGATCAAGTGAAGCGGCTGTGTGTTTTTAGAAGACATCCCAAAAGTATTGATCTAGGCCCATTTTGGTATATTTCATGCCACCATTTCACCGCCAAATGCGATCAAATAAAAAAAAAATGTTCACTTTTTCACAAACTTTAAGTTTCTCACAGAAATTATTTACAAACAACGTATGCAATTATGGCATAAATGGTTGTAAATGCTTCTCTGGGATCCCCTTTGTTCAGAAATAGTAGACTTATATGGCTTTGGCGTGCTTTTTGGTAATTAGAAGGCTGCTAAATGCCACTGCGCACCACACGTGTTTTATGCCCAGCAGTGAAGGGGTTAATTAGGGAGCATGTAGGGAGCTTGTAGAGTTAATTTTAGCTTAAGTGTAGTGTAGTAGACAACCCAAAGTATTGATCTAGGCCCATTTTGGTATATTTAATGCCACCATTTCACCGCCAAATGCGATCAAATTTAAAAAAAATTGTTCACTTTTTCACAAACTTTAGGTTTCTCACAGAAATGATTTACAAACAACTTACGCAATTATGGCATAAATGGTTGCAAATGCTTCTCTGGGATCCCATTTGTTCAGAAATAGCAGACTTATATGGCTTTGGTGTTGCTTTTTGGTAATTAGAAGGCTGCTAAATGCCACTGTGCACCACACGTGTTTTATGCCCAGCAGTGAAGGGGTTAATTAGAGAGCATGTAGGGAGCTTGTAGAGTTAATTTTAGCTTAAGTGTAGTGTAGTAGACAACCCAAAGTATTGATCTAGGCCCATTTTGGTATATTTCATGCGACTATTTCACCGCCAAATGCGATCAAATTTAAAAAAAATTAAATTTTTTCGCAATTTTAGGTTTCTCACTGAAATTATTTACAAACAGCTTGTGCAATTATGGCACAAATGGTTGTAAATGCTTCTCTGGGATCCCCTTTGTTCAGAAATAGCAGACATATATGACTTTGGCGTTGCTTTCTGGTAATTAGAAGGCCGCTAAATGCTGCTGCGCATCACACGTGTATTATGGCTAGCAGTGAAGGGGTTAATTAGGTAGTTTGTAGGGAGCTTGCAGGGTTAATTTTAGCTTTAGTGTAGAGATCAGCCTCCCACCTGACTCATCAGACCCCCTGATCCCTCCCAAACAGCTCCCTTCCCTCTCCCACCCCACAATTGTCCCCGCCATCTTAAGTACTGGCAGAAAGTCTGCCAGTACTAAAATAAAAGGTTTTTAAATGTTTTATTTTTTTTATAGCATATTTACATATGCTGTGGTGTAGCATCCCCCCTTAGTCCCCAACCTCCCTGATCCCCCCCAAAACAGCTCTCTAACCCTCCCCATCTGCCTTATTAGTGGCCATCTTGGGTACTGGCAGCTGTCTGCTATTATTTCACAGTCAAAAAAGTGTTGTTTTTTTTAAATGTACACTACTGTTACACCAGATATGAGTGGTGGCACTGGGCAAATGGGCACAGTATACGCTGTGAGCCTGACACACACGCTGGCAGGCAGGCAACTGAAATTAGATTACATAGGAAAAAAAAAAAAAAACGACTGATGTTCTAGCCCTAAAAAGGGCTTTTTGGGGTGCTGTCCTTACAGCAGAGATCAGATGAGTCCTTCAGGACTGTAGTGGACGCTGAATACACTAGCCTAGCTATCGATTTCCCTATTAAATCAGCAGCAGCTACACTGTCCCTCCTCTCACTAAGAATACAGCTTCCGAATGAATCTAAAATGGATGCTGTCCAGGAGGTGGGAGGGTCTGGGAGGGAGGGTCTGCCGCTGATTGGCTGGAATGTGTCTGCTGACTGTGAGGTACAGTGTCAAAGTTTACCCAAACACCCAAACATCGCATATGTTCGTCCGCCGCGGCGAACGCGAACAAGCTATGTTCGCTGGGAACTATTCGCTACATCACTAGTACACATTTATTAAACCAGCTCAATTTATTAAACAGCTGAGGCTGCTATAAAGCCTTTGCTTTGCCTCAGTGGGTTAAATCACCCCAAACCTGTTAATTCAAGGTGATTTTAAGACCTTGCTCTTGCTTGATTGGTCAAGTGAGAGCAGGAAACACCACTGTTCAAGAATTTTACCTGTACAATAATAAATGTCCCATGTGATGGTGAGTGGACAACACCAATTTACTCTGGGCTAGATTACAAGTGTTGCACTAACGTTTTCGCGCCCATGCTAACGTGCTCATATTACAATTAGAAACTAATATTTGCGTTTGTCAGGTTAGTGTGACTGAAAAACTGCTGTAAAGGTATGGTGCAAAAATTAAAGTCGCACTAAGCACAACGTAACTACATATAAAAATACACGTACACTCATATATACACTTTCTAAAAATTTTTTTTTACTTATAATACTATAAATACAAGTTATAAGGGTTCTAAGGTATATGGTATAAGACAAGGTGTTTGAATATATATATATATATATATATATATATATATATATATATATATATATATATATATATATATAAATACACATGTCTATGTATGTATATATACATGTGTATTTATATATCTATTTTCTTCTATGTGAAGAACATTGGCATGTAAAAAATTCATAATTCTTGTTGGGTATGACACACTTTGTAAACGTGGTTGGGTTGGTCAGTGCACGCTCCATTGAAGTCTATGGGAAGAAGAAGTAAACACACCTTTCGCTCATGCGTAAATATTATCCTCTTAAAACTTGCTATACCTGCGCTCACCCACGCGCATTAAAATTTTACTTCTGGGGGGCGGAGCCAGCAGTGAAGCAGTGCAGTCGCATATTTCAGGAGCTCCAACGATACTACATATAAAGCTTAATTATAAGGACTGCTCCAGCCCAAATATTGGTCCCTAAACGAGTATTGATTTACCTGGAGGATCTGTGCGTCTAATCCGTGAGAAGACTACACTAAATTGACAAACCCCAGGGATTCCGGAATACAAACCACTGATAAGCAGCTTCGTGGTCAGCCATCTTAGGCCCACCGCTACTGTGCTTTTTAGTAAGCTGTCTGCCTTCTACTATTAGCAACTATGTCGACTGGAGATCAGATATTAAAGGAGATGCACCTCTTTCTGGATGGGTGCAGGGACATGTTTAATCGCCTATCTACCTCATCGCCCCACCAACTAGATAGTAAGTTTGCGGCCCATACTACCCACGTGCCCGCTGGCATGGCTGCTTCTGGGGGTGGTGGCGCTTTGGGGCCCCGGCGCTCCTCACCTCCTGAGCACGCGGTGCTGAGAACGCAATCAGGGACTGCAGCGCCTTATCTGCCCTTGAAGGATCCCGTGAGCAAGTTTCCCCAGGTGGGATGCCTGACATCCTCAGGCAACTCAGCTTCTGCCTACATGCCGCCAACCGGGAGGAGATGCTTTAGTCCAGCACAACAGATACCTCTCGCAATGTCCGATGGGTGCGAATGGGGACTACTACTGACAACTAAAGAATTCAAGTATGCAGTTACCTTACCGCTCACAGAAGTCTATCTACTTGTCGCTGCAACAGCAGAGAGCTATACAAGGCCTCTATTGGCGATCCCCAAAATTCTGTTGCGGAGCCCGGAGCTGCCAGTGGTGACAGGCCTCTCCCCACAAGATACGGGACATTATCATACATGGCGAGAAGGTGTGGGTTGAGGCCGAACAGCTGGTGAGTTTCTGTGCAGCTGCATCGCTGAACTTTACCATTACATCTCCTATTAGAAAACGGTCTAATTTTATTCCCAGGTCTTTGCAGCAGACTCACAATCTTGGCTTACATTCTCCAAAATTAACTAATAGACTTCCAATGCTTAATGGACTTCCAATACCTATGGCTATATGCTGACTAGTTAATGAATCTTTTTCTCTGGCCGCTGATACCGTGAACCCTATCACTGCAGTTTTTTTTTTTTTTTCAGAGATCTCTATAGTTATATTTTACCAGGTTTTTATTTTCTCTTGTTGTAACTGGCTTATGTTAGGTAGTGGACGTTAAGCTTTACTGTCACGCCTTGATTACATGTTTTGCTATGTCTGCTATACCTCTAGCCATCCTATTGTCTAGTTCCTAAATTAGCACCGCAATGTAAGTGTTCTCATGTTTATATTTGTATGACTGTATACCGCACTTTTCAATTTTTCATTGCGTTGTCTGGATGGTGTGGCTTAGTCACAAAAAAAGTACTGTTTGCACTGTTTTATTTTTCTTGGCTGGGATCACTGTTTTTGTTAGAAATTGCACAGGTCGTTTCTTTAGACAGCCTGCCTCCTTTTATAGATGAATGCTGAGACAGTTAGGATGCCGCTTGAGTTACACGTTCATTTTTTCTTATACTCTCACTAACACCCACTAGAATCTATCTGGGGAGCCACCGCTGTTTTTGTTTAATGGGTTACTATCAAGATGCTCCCCTAGCAGGGTTGTCATTTAAAGTATATAGAGTGAGTCACTTGTTCTCACACCAATCCAAGTTACAAGGTCCCCTAACATTTTAGAAACAGCTTTTTTTTTTCTATAGATAAGTGGGTTTTGCATTCTGAAGGACCCAGCTCAACTTGCATAGCCCATTTTTGTTTATGCCTACAGCTCGCCTATTTATGGTAATCTATTATTGCTAGGATTAATCTGCCTACATGTGTTGCTCACACAGGATATCTAGAGACAAACTAGAGTGCTCATTATAATGGCTAAAAACTCTAAGCTGGCATATCTGTTATGGCAAGAGGGTATAACTCACTGACTAACAAGTTTAGCCCTGACAATGTTTTTAGTGTAAAATGGACCTACGTTGCCTTTTCATGGCTGGTCTTGCTAGGTAACATCTATCAAATAAGCTCTACAGAGAAAGGTTATAAACGGAGTGTGAAAAATTACTCACTCTCTAGCTTAGTTCTAGTTTCACTATATCTTAATTATATATTGATCTATATTTACTATAATAAGTGCTACTTTAGCTATCTCAGACACACAGATCATCCAGAGAGAGATCATCCTCATAGTGGTAGCGCTTCTTACTCAATATTCCACAGTCACCCTACCGTAAACCCAGGTTAATGCATATTTCCAAGACTGGCTGGTCCAGTGCTTTTCATATAAAATGAGACCACAGTATGCGCTGCATAGAAATTAAACGGTCCACTATAGCTTAATTTTGAGGACTCCAGATTGGGCATCCTTGCATATAAGTTTCTGCACTAGGCCAGAACATACCTAGCTTACTTCTTTTTACTATATGTGCATTCTATGGTTTCTAAATTTGGCCCTTAATTGCTCAATCCACCACCTCCTCCCCCCATACATAATATACCTCCTACCACAGGAGGGTTAACTAGGCGGTTTTTCTCGTCAATACCGCACCCTAACTATATTCTTCATTATACATTGCAGCATACCTATATATTTTACCCCGCAACTCTGTCATACGACAGACCGGTAAAAAAAAAGAGCCTCTTACTCTCATATGCCTATTTTATTTTTTACTCCAGCAGTTATGAGGCTAGAATTCAAATAAATTAAAATAGTTCAAAATCCGAGGTAAACAGCGTTAGACCCATAAGTGGTCTTCCCTTTTTCAGGTAGCCTCCTGTTACTGCATACAATTTCATTTGGTTAAGGGGTCCATGTGTGACCCTTGATTAGAAAGGAAAGCTTCAATTCGTATTGGCGTAAATGAATTACGTCTCTGCATAATACTCTAAGTCAGAGCTTTCCAAACTTTTCATGTTGGCGACACACTTTTTAGACCTAAATCATTTTGTGACACAGTAATTCAGATGTACTAGCAAACAGGAGGTTAAACTAACTTGTTTTAAGAGATACGGACACATACATAAATGATATAATAACAAAATGTATTTACAAGTAACAGTATGTATGTGCAAGAATTAAAAAAAAGTTTAAAAACACCAATAGCTAATTACTATTTTAATGGGATGTATGAGGTTGATGGGATGAACGCAGTTTCTGAATAGTTGATGGAATATTAGATAAAGACACTCGCATGTTTAAGCTTCCACTTCCTATCCATATATCAAGAGCAGGAGCAGCAATGCACTACTGGGAGCTATCTGCAAAAAACCTCACTGACTTCTGACTTCAGCTCAGCATTTAAGCTGCCGCCCTCAGAGCTCGGTGAGTCTGATTGACTACTGCCTGCGCTGCAAACACACTGCTGTCCCACTCACTGACTACACATGCAGTCACGAGCCGATTGAGGAGACTACACGTGCAGTCAGGAGCCAATGTGCCGCCAAAGCCGCCAATGGAAGTAGTTTCAGTTCCCACTGAGCTGCGCCAATAGGTTAAGCTGATCCGTGACCCCCTAGGTATCAATCACGTGTCAACCATGTGATATGCGTAGCAGGCAGGCGGAAAGTCAGAAACCAAAAAAAAATTGTTAAAAATAAATAAAATTTAAAAAAAATTGTGCTAAAGCAGGGACACACCTACACACTGCTGCCGACACACTAGTGTGTCCCGACACACAGTTTGGAAAGCACTGCTCTAAGTGTTCCCTATGTTTGTCATCTTACTAGTTGATGTTGTTATTAATGCTAACATTTCTATCGCATTCCTTGTATACCCAGTGTTACATTATGTCTATGCAGTTGACATTTATGATGTGTTTTAATGATAACTCTGTATGCCATCTTTTACCTCAATAAAAATTAATAAAAAAAAATAAAAAAAATAAAAAATTTTTTTTTTTTACTTCTAATGGTGTTTGCGCACAAGCGAAAGCGCTAAATAGCACGCCCCTTGTAATCTGTCCCTCTATGTTCTATTTCAACATTTGAATCGCTTATAATCTGGCTTCTACCTGACTGTTCAATCTTGTTTATTAATATAGTTATCTTTTTCGATTCCTTTAGCTGGTTTTCTATATTCAATAGCAGAGCATTCAAAATCCTGACCCTGGCCTAATATTCCTTACTAACAGACTTTATATATCAGCTTTAGTTTTTCAATTCTCACTCACAAGACTCTTTTCCACAATCACTTCTTTCAATGAGTGTCTACAGACTTCACACAATTTTCATATTTAAATTAACGTTAAGCTCTTTAAAAGACACTGATGCCTGCTTATGGCAAGGCCATCCCATATGATTGCTGATAGACATCATAGGCTCCATTACATATGCGGTGTCGCCCGCAAAAGCTGGCGCAGTCGGTTTTTACGCGATTTTGGTATTACATATATGGCACCGCATATAAATGCAGCACGTATATTTTACACGTTGGCCGTTATTTTTACTACCATAAGCTAACATAGAAATGCTTCGCAAATCATTATCACATATTCAGCGAGGCGAAAATGGAGAAATTTTACTCCATTTTCACCTCGCCACATATAGGCAGGCGCAGCAAGTCTTGCGCTGAGTATGTGAGCACCGTAACTCCCTGAAAATAGTAACTAACACCTAACGCATGCGCAATATCTATACCTGTCAACCGCAATCCCCCACCGCAATAACTAATAAAGTATATTAACTCCTAATCCACCATCAAACCCACATCGGAACTAATAATAAAAATATTAACTCCTAAACCAACAACCCCCCACAACGCAGTATGCCTAATTAAACTATTAACCCCTAATCCGCAATTCACCCACATCGCAATCTACCTAATAAAAGTATTAACCCCTAAATCAGCCAACCCCAACATCGCAAACTGACTATTAAAACTATTAACCCCTAATCCGTCATTAACTCACAACACAATAAACCTAATAAACTATTAGTTATTTTTAGGATGTAGATAGATATTGCACATGCATTAGGTGTAAGTTACTATTTTCAGGGAGTTACAGTGCTCACATACTCAGCACAAGTCTTGCTGCGCCTGCCTATGTGTGGCGAGGTGAAAATGGAGTAAAATTTCTCCATTTTCGCCGCGCAAGTCCTTGCGCTGAATATGTGATACCGATTTGCGATGCGGTTCTATGTTAGCTTATGGGCGTAAAAATAGCGGCCGACGGGTGAAATATACGTGCCACATTTATATGCGGCGTTATATATGTAATAACAAAATCGTGTAAAAACGTCAGCGGTGGCTTTTGCGGGCGATGCCGCATATGTAATGGAGCCCCATGAATCAAATTACCTTTATACGTTTGTTTCCTAATCATGACCTGAACAGTTGGCTGCCAAAACGGCAGGGCTCATTATCCTCTTATTATGTTTCTAATGGCTTATATAATTGTTCTTAATGTTTTTATTGTTCACTTGTAAAACATTTATAGGATCATAAAACATAGTAGAATACTGTAATCAACAAATACATAATAAAGAGACAATGCAAAATAACTTGAAATTTCAAAAGTTAGTTCTATTTTCCTTCCCACTGCATCATGTGACAGCCATCAGCTAATTACAAAATGCGTATATTCTGTGAATTCTTGCACATGCTCAGTAGGAATTGGCACCTCAGAAAATGTGCATATAAAAATTGCGCACATTTAAATAATGAAAGCGATTTGGAAAGCAGTTTAAAAATGCAAGCTCTGTTTGAATAATGAAAGTTTAATTTTCACTTTAGTGTTTCTTTAACCCTTTGGCTGCTAAGCCATTTCCCACGTGGGTGCTAAGCTGGTTTTTATTTATTTTATTTTTTTAAAACTTTTTTAAAATTTCTTTATTTGTAACTTTTTAACTTTTTTTACAGATCCCCAAGACTTATACCGTTGGAAAGGTTAGGTGATTACCTTTCCATCTGTGGGTCTTGGGGGTCTCTAGCTGCTTAGATGCCTGAGATACAGGCTTCTAAGCAGCATGCCCCCATCTTCCTATACTTGTCATTGTAAACTTTAAATAAAGTTGTGCGGTGATGTCATCACGTCATTGCGCATGACGTCACCGCACAAAACATCAAGGCCCGGCGATACCTGTCACTATACAGGCCAGATTGCCGGGGTGGGAATAGGTGGGAGCCCCCAGATTGCCCTCAAGGCTCTGAGCCGTCATCAGCACCTGACTGGGACAATTTGCGACGGCTCAGAGCCGTCGTTAGCACTCAAGGGATTACATCTAGCAGTGTTTTTATATTTTCATTTCTTAATATAAAAGCAACAAATTAAAAAGACAACTGCCATTACCAGTCATTCGACCGAAAACATGCAGAGAAAGGAAAACCATAGGGTGCAGTGGTGACTGTAGTTTAATGGAAAAATTACCTGCCTTAAAGTGACAGGGCGGGCCGTGGACTGGATACACTACAAGAGAAATAAATTTATCAGGTAAGCATAAATTATGTTTTCTCTTGTTAAGTGTATCCAGTCCACGGATCATCCATTACTTATGGGATACCAATACCAAAGCTAAAGTACACGGATGATGGGAGGGACAAGGCAGGTACTTAAACGGAAGTTACCACTGCCTGTAAAAAACCCTTTCTCCCAAAAATAGCCTCCGAAGAAGCAAGGTATCAAATTTGTTAAATTTGAAAAAGTATGAAACGCAGACCAAGACTCCGTCTTGTAATCTGTTCAACAGAAGCCACATTTAAAAAAGGCCCAAGTGAAAACCACAGCTCTAGTAGAATGAGCTGTAATTCCTTCAGGAGGCTGCTGTCCAGCAGTCTCATAAGCTAAATGAATTATGCTTTTTAACCAAAAAGACAGAGAGGTTGCTGAAGTCCTTTGACCTCTCCTCTGTCCAGAATAGACAACAAACAAGGTGAATGTTTGATGAAAATCTGTAGTAGCTTGTAAGTAAAACTTTAAAACACGAACCACGTCCAAATTGTGTAATAGACGTTCCTTCTTTGAAGAAGGATTAGGATACAAGAATGGAACAACAATCTCTTGAGTGATATTCTTGTTAGATACCACCTTAGGTAAAAACCCAGGTTGGTACACAGGACTACCTTATCCGTACGGAGAACCAGATAAGGAGAATCACATTGCAATGCAGATAACTCGGAGACTCTATGAGCCGAGGAAATAGCTACCAAAAAGGAACTTTCCAAGATAGAAGTTTGATATCTATGGAATGAAAAGGTTCAAATGGAACTCCTTGAAGAACCTTAAGAACCAGCTTTAAGCTCCATGGCGGAGCAACATTTTTAACCACAGGCTTGGTTCTAACCAAAGCCTGACCAAATGCCTGAACGTCTAGAATACCTGCCAGACGCTTGTGCAAAAGAATAGACAGAGTAGAAATCTGTCCTTTTAAAGAACTAGCTGACAACCCTTTTCTCAAAATCATCTTGGAGAAAAGATAATATCCTGGGAATCCAGACTTTACTCCATGAGTAACCCTTGGATTCATAACAATAAGATATTTACACCATATCTTATGTTAAATTTTCCTAGAGACAGGCTTTTATGCCTGTATTAAGGTATCAATTACTGACTCGGAGAAGCCATGCTTTGATAACATCAAGCGTTCTGTCTCCAGGCAGTCCATCTCAGATTAGTTATATTTAGATGGTTGAAAAGACCCTGAGGTAGAGGGTCCTGTCTCAGAAGCAGAGACCGTGGTGGAAAGGATGACATGTCCACCAGATCTGCATACCAGGTCCTGCGTGGCCACGCAGGCGCTGTCAAAAGCACCAAAGCACTCTCCTGCTTGATCTTGTGCAAACCCCTCCGGAGGGAATTCCCACTCCCCCGGATGAAAAGTCTGACGACTTAGAAAATCTGCCTCCCAGTTCTCAACACCTGGGATAGGGATAGCTTTTAGACAAGAGTGAGTCTCTGTCCAGTGAATTATTTTAAGACTTCTAACATTGCTAGGGAACTTCTGTTCCCCCTTGATGGTTGATGTAAGCCACAGTCGTGATATTGTCCGACTGAAATATGATGTACCTCAGAGTTGCTAACTGAGGCCAAGTCTGAAGAGCATGGAATATCGCTCCCAGTTCCAGAATATTCATTAGAAGGAGGGTCTCCTCCTGAGTCCACTATCCCTGAGCCTTCAGGGAGTTCCAGACTGTATCCCAACCTAAAAGGCTGGCATCTGTTGTAACAATTGTCCCATCTGACCTGCGGAAGGTCATACCCTTGGACAGATGGACCCGAGATAGTTACCAGAGAAGAGAATCTCTGGTTTCTTGGTCCGGATTTAACAGGAGAACAAATCTGTGTAATCCCCGTTCCTCTGGCTGAGCATGCATAGTTGCAGTGGTCTGAAATGTAGGCGTGCAAACGGTACTATGTCCCTTGCCGCTACCATTAAGCCGATTACATTCATGTACTGAGCCACCAAAGGGCGCGGATGGAATGAAGAACACGGCAGAAATTTAGAAACTTTGACAACCTGGACTCCGTCAGGTAAATTTTAATTTCTACAAAATCTATCAGAATCCCTAGGAGGGAAACCCTTGATATTGGGGATAGAGAACTCTTTCCTTGTTCACTTTCCACCCATGCGATCTCAGAAATGCCAGTACTACGTCCGTATGAGACTTGGCAACTTGGATGTTTGACGCCTGTATCAGGATGTCGTCTAAATAAGGGGCCACTTCTATGCCCCGCGGCCTAAGGACCGCCAAAGTGACCCCAGAACCTCCATAAAGATTCTAGGGGCTGTAGTTAACCCAAAGGAAAGAGCTACAAACTGGTAATGCCTGTCTAGAAAGGCAAACCTGAAAAACCGATGGTGATCTTTATGCATCGTAATGTGAGGATAAGCATCCTTCAAATCCATTGTAGTCCTCTATTGACTCTCCTGGATCATAGTTAAGATGGTACGAATAGTTTCCATCTTAAATGATAGAATTCTAAAGAATTTGTTTAAGATCTTTTAGATCCAAAATAGGTCTGAAGGTTTCCTTTCCTTGGGAACCACAAACCGATTTGAGGAAAACTGTGTCCCTGTTCCTCTATTGGAACTGAATGGGTCACGTACACAATGCAAGAATGTCTCTTTCTTTATCTGGTTTGCAGATAAATGTGAAAGGCAAAAACTCCCCTTTTTTGGGGGGGAAAGCTTTGAAATCCAGAAGATATCTCTGGGGTATAATTTCCAATGCCCAGGGATCCTGGGCATCTCTTGCCCACGCCTGGGCGAAGAATGAAGTCTGCCCCCTATAGGATCCGTTACCAGATAGGGGTCCGTTCCTCATGCTGTTTTAGAGGCAGCAGCAGGCTCCTTGACCTGCTTATCTTTGTTCCAGGTCCGGTTGTCTCCAGACCGCCTTGGACTGAGCAAAAGTTCCCTCTTATTTTGCCTTAGAGGAAGTTGATGCCACACCTGCCTTGAATTTTCGAAAGGCACGAAAATTAGGCCTTTTTTGTCCCTTGATTTGGACCTGTCCTGAGGAAGGACATGATCTTTTCCTCCAGTGATATAAGTAATAATCTCCTTCAAACTAGGCCTGAATAGGGTCTGCCCCTTGAAGGGAAGTTAAGTAGCTTATTTATTAAAGTCACGACAGCTGACCATGATATAAGCCATAGCGCTCTGCGCGCCAGTATAGTAAAAAACAGAATTCTTAGCCGTTAGTCTAGTCAAAGGAACAAAGGCATCAGAAAACAAAGGAATTGGCTAGCTTAAGTGCTCTAAGCTTGTCAAATATATTCATCCAATGGAGCCTGTAAAGCCTCATCAAGAGACTCAAACCAGAACGCCGCAGCAGCAGTGACAGGAGCAATGCGTGCAAGGGGCTGCAGGATAAAACCTTGTTGAATAAACATTTTTTATCCATTGGATCTAAAAAAGCACAACAGTCCTCGCCAGAGGTAGTGGTACGCTTAGCTAGAGTAGAAACTCTTCTCTCCACCTTAGGAACTGTCTGCCATAAGTCCCGTGTTGTGGCAACTATTAGAAAACATTCTTCTAAAAAATAGGAGGGGAAGAGAACGGCACACCTGGTCTATCCCATTCCTTATGAAAAATTTTAGTAAACCTCTTTAGGTATTGGAAAAACATAAGTACACACCGGCACTGCATATTATTTATCCAGTCTACACAATTTCTCTGGCACTGCGATTGTACACATTCATTCAGAGCAGCTAAAGCCTCCCTGAGCAACAAGTGGAGGTTCTCAAGCATAAATTTTAAATGTAGAAATATCAGAATCAGGTTAAATCATCTTCCCTGAGTCACAAATATCACCCACAGACTAAGCATATTGTGAGGTAGTATCAGACATGGTTCTTAAAGCGTCTGTATGCTCTGTATCTACCCCCAGAGCTGTTTTGCTTTCCTTTAATTTCAGGTAGTCTGACTAATACTGCTGCCAGTGTATTATACACAACCTTTGCCATGTCTTGTAAAATAAACGCTATGGGCGCCATTGATATAATTGGCGCCATTTGAGCGTGAGTCCCTGGAGCGGGAGTCAAAGGGTCTGACACGTGGGGAGAGTTAGTCGGCATAACTTCCCCCTCGACAGAATCCTCTGGTAAAATAAACGCTATGGGTGCCCTTGATGTACTTGGCGCCATTTGAGCGTGAGTCCCTAAAGCGGGAGTCAAAGGGTCTGACACGTGGGGAGAGTTAGTCGGCATAACTTCCCCCTCGACAGAATCCTCTGGTGATAATGTTTTTAAATACAAAAAATGATCTTTATTGTTTAACATGAAATCAGTACATCTGGTACACATTCTAAAATGGGGTTCCACCATGGCTTTAAACATAATAAACACAGAGCCTCCTCTATGTTAGACATGTTAGAACTAATAAAGAGACTAGTAAGCTTGGAAAACACTTTAAATCAAGTTAACAAGCAAATATAACAAACGTTACTGTGCCTTTAAGAGAAACAAATTTTGTCAAAATTTGAAAAACAGTGAAAAAAGGCAGTAAATCAAACGAAATTTTTACAGTACATGTAATAAGTTAACAGAGCATTGCACCCACTTGCAAATGGATGATTAACCCCTTAATGCAAAAAACAGATAAAAAAAAACAAAAAAAAAAACGACATTTTTTTAAACAGACACAACAAAACTGCCACAGCTGAGCTGTGGATTACCTTCCCTATAACTGTTTCTATGCAAAATTTAAGCCAGCCATGTGGAAAAATTAGGCCCCAATAAGTTTTATCACCAAACATATGTTAAAAAACGATTAAACATGCCAGCAAACATTTTAAAACACATTCTTATAAGAGTATGTATGTCTATTAATAAGCCTGATCCAGTCGCTATCACTGCATTTAAGGCTTTACTTACATTACTTCGGTATCAGCAGTATTTTCTTAGTCAATTCCATTCCTTAGAAAAATATATTACTGCACATACCTTAGCATATATCTCTATCAATCAGCCTGGTACCAGTCGCTTTCACTGCATTTAAAGGCTGTACTTACATTACTTCGGTATCAGCAGTATTTTCTTAGTCAATTCCATTCCTTAGAAAAATATTTTACTGCACATACCTTATTTGCAGGAAAACCTGCACGCCATTCCCCCTCTGAAGTACCTTACTCCTCAGAATGTGTGAGAACAGTAACTGGATCTTAGTTACGTCTGCTAAGATCATAGAAAAAACGCAGGCAGATTCTTCTTCCAAATACTGCCTGAGATAAACAGCACACTCCGGTGCCATTTAAAAATAACAAACTTTTGATTGAAGAAATAAACTAAGTATAAAAAACCACAGACTCTCACGACCTCCTATCTATGTTGAGACTTGCAAGAGAATGACTGGTAATGGCAGTTAGGGGAGGAGCTATATAGCAGCTTTGCTGTGGGTGGACTCTTGCAACTTCCTGTTGGGAAGGAGAATATATCCCATAAGTAATGGATGATCCGTGGACTGGATACACTTAACAAGAGAAATGTGCATATAAAAATTGCGCACATTTAAATAATGAAAGCGATTTGGAAAGCAGTTTAAAAATGCAAGCACTGTTTGAATAATGAAAGTTTAATTTTCACTTTAGTGTTTCTTTAACCCTTTGGCTGCTAAGCCATTTCCCACCTGGGTGCTAAGCTGGTTTTTATTTATTTTATTTTTTTTAAACTTTTTTAAAATTTCTTTATTTGTAACTTTAAATAAAGTTGTGCAGTGATGTCATCACGTCATTGCGCGTGACATTACCGCACAAAACATCAAGGCCCGGCGATACCTGTCACTATACAGGCCAGATCGCCAGGGTGGGAATAGGTGGGAGCCCCCAGATTGCCCTCAATGCTCTGAGCCGTCATCAGCACCTGACTGGGACAATTTGCGACGGCTCAGAGCCGTCGTTAGCACTCAAGGGATTACATCTAGCAGTGTTTTTATATTTTCATTTCTTAATAAAAAAGCAACAAATTAAAAAGACAACAAATAAACAACTTACAAACACGTTCACAGATAGGTTTGTAGGTGCACTTATTTTCTCTTTCACATACTGACTGCATAAACATCTCAGGTATACGTGACTTCAAGATGTTCCACCTGTTTAATCACAGCAGCACGTATAATGTTTATACAAATTAAATTCAATAGTGAGAGGGAAGATTTCATAAATCAAGAGTGATTCACTTTAAATCTTGGCAAGCACCTGATGTCTCCTTACACAGTATTGTAATTAACAGATGGGGTATATCCTCCTTTCTCAATTATATGACTCATATCAAGTCTGCAAAGTCAGTTCAATGAAATATGATAAAGGCACATACAGTGTTATGATAAGGGCTACATCTTTTAAACTGAGAATCATTTATTTATAAGTTACAAGAGATAAAGACAAAGTCAAGTCCAAAGCTACATAAAGCAATCAGTCAGACATGAGAAGGTATGAAAGCTTCTTTCTTTCAGGCAAACCTGCTTTAAGGTTTGCCTGAAAGATCGCTGCTCCATAACCCTGTCCGCTGCTCCATAACCCTGTCCGCCTGCCCTGCTCTGAGCAGGCGGACACACTTTGCCGCAATTCAACCCGATTGAATACGATTGGGTTGATTGACACCTCCCTGCTGGCGGCCCATTGGCCGCGAGTCTGCAGGGGGCGGCATTGCAACAGCAGCTCTTGTGAGCTGCTGGTGCAATGCTGAATACGGAGAGCGCATTGCTCTCCGCATTCAGCGAGGTCTTACGGACCTGATCCGCACTGTCGGATCAGGTCCGCAAGACCTTTGATAATTCGGCCTCAGTGTTTCCCAATATAGGGATTACAAGTGGGGAGCTAACTAAAATTTTCTTCATGCGTTAACTGCATTCAAATTATAACGCAGGCAGGTTAGCACGCACATTACAAGTTGAAAGTAAAAAGTTAGCTAATTTCTGGACTTTGGAAACCGCAATTGTTTTAACTTCTACAATAGACTTCAATGGGGCACTGTTAAAAATCCTTACACTTATTACTCGCTCGCTAACCTGACAACGCATTAGACCAAAAAGCTGAAGGTAGCTAGAAATACTTTACATACCAATGTTCTTCACTTTAGATGAAAATGTTCTTTTTATTTTTAAATATGTTTCTGTTTCTATCTATCCATCTATCTATCTATCTATCTATCTATCTATCCATCTATCTATCTATCTATCTATCTATCTATTTATATCTATGTCATGTTACCAGCACTGTCAAGCATTGAAGAAGTTAATTAACCTAGGGATTCTCTCGACACGATGATCTAAAGCTCGTAGCTCAGACAAGATGATTTAAGAAGTCTCATCAGTACGACGCGGCCCTTAAAAAAATTGAGAAATTGTTTTTATTGCTATGTAGTGTTCTTTATGTGAAAGATGAAAAGAAAGCAGCACTCCAGAGTATTTCAAATCTTCAGAAGTTTATTGTAAATCAAATACACATAGAAACAGCAACAATTTGGACTAACAGTCCTTAATCATGCAATGCATGCAACACCTCATTCCTTTTATTTGAATCTTCATAGGACACGCCTACTTCCTTAAAGGGACACTCAAGTCAAAATTAAACTTTCATGATTCAGAAAGAGTATGCAATTTTAAACAACTCTTAAATTTACTTCAATTAACCAAATGCGCACAGTCTTTTTATATTTACCGTTGTTGAGTCACAAGCTCCTACTGAGCATGTGCAAGACTTTACAGAATATACATATATGCATTTGTGATTGGCTAATGGCTGTCACATGATACAAGAGGAGTGAAAATAGACATAACTTTGAAATTTATTAGAAAAAAATCTACTACTCATTTGAAGTTTAGACTAAGGGGTAGATTTATTAAATGTCGGACGGACATGATCCGCTATAGCGGATCATATCCGCCCGAGATCACTAAATGCCTACAGCGTACACTGTTGGCATTTAACATTGTCGCCCCCTGCACATTCACGGCCAATCGGCCGCTAGCAGGGAGTGTCAATCAGCATGATTGTATCCAATCGGGATGATTCCTATCTGCCACCTCAGAGGTGACGGATGAGTTAAGTAGCAGCGGTCTTATGACCGCTGCTTCTTTACTTTTGTTTCCGGCTAGCCAGAAGGGTCACGCTGAAACAGCATAGTAAATCGTCCCCTTGGTGCTATTGCATTGTCTTTTTATCATGTATTTGTTGATTATGCAAATCTACTGTATGTACTCCTTTAATTTAACCCCCTCACTACCTATAATGCATTATTCCTATACAGCTTAGGTTTCAAGTTATTGAACATGTGGCTCTGATTTGGAGAGTTTCCTCAAACAAAGGGAGGCTTTCTGGATATTTCACCTTAATGCAATAACCCCAGGGGAATTAATAAAGATTATGATCTATCAGTGTTCCTGTAATATAGGGGTATACTCCAGTTCTTACTTCCTTTGTTAATATATATAAATTGTATTTTTGTATAGTAATAACGCATTAAAGGTAATGAGTTGGTTAAATTAAGGAATTGGTGTGTCCTATGAGGATTAAAATAAAGGGATTGAGGTGTTGTCTGCATTGTATGATTAAGGGCCGTTACCCCAAAATGTTGCTGTTTTTATATGTGTTTGATGCACAATAAACCTCTGGAGTGCTGCTGTTTTTTCATCTTTTGGATATTGTCCTTGGGGCGTGTACAGGATGCATGGGCAGCTTTGCACCCATTCTTGTATGCTACTGATGCTGAGTATTTGCCCATTTGCGGGCATGCGATAATTAACCAGCCATTACAAGTGGCTGGTTATTGCTACAGCGACCTTGCAGTAGCAATTAGCGCTCCAAAAATTAACCTGTTGATCAGATCTCTGGGTAATATTCTAAAAGTGCCCCAAGGGCCCTCAAAATAGAGGGCATTGTAGTTTTTTATTAAAAAAAATCTAGCATTTTTCTAAATAAAAAAAGTGCACTAGGCAGTTTTGGGGCTTTAAAGTTGGTGGGAGTGGGGTATTAGAAAACAAAGGCACTGAAAAGTGCCTTTACATTGCGGTCTATGGGAATTGTGTGTTCCCATAGACCGCAATGTAAATATATATGTATATGCTTATACATATATATTTTAAAAAGCTGCCCATAGCAGCGCTACTTACCTCCTTTGCTTCGCAAGGTTCTGATTCCGTCTGTGACGGAATCAGAACGAGGATCCCATCAGAGCCTATGGAAGAGAGCTCTCGTAAGCAGAATACTTCCTAGCAATGCAAACGTGAGCTCAATATGGGTAAAGAAAAATAATGCCTGCAAACATCACACAGTCCCTACAAAATACAAAACAGAAGTTTAAAAGTATTACTTTAGATTTAAACCACATCCCAATGAGGCTATGCTAAAGGTTAACATTTACTGAAAACATAAAAAAAAAAAAATACTGTTGGGAAAATGGCGTGACCAATTTCATGTATATTTTGTAAGATAGGCGCTAAAAGGGACAGTCTACTTCAGAATTTTTATTATTTAAAAAGATATATTATCCCTTTATTACCCATTCCACAGTTTTGCATAACCAAAACAGTTATATTAATACAATCTATCTATCTATTGGGTTCTTGTAAAGCGCAGCTTTTCACCCGTAAGGGTCTCAAGGCGCTGTTACCTCTGTGATTACCTTGTATCTAAGCCCCTGCAAACTTCCCCCCTTATCTGTTATTTTGACAGAATTGCATTTTACCCAATCAGTGCTTACTCATAAATAATTCCACGGGAGTGAGCACAATGTTACCCATATGGTACACATGAACTAGCGCTGTGTAGTTGTGAAAAACTGTCAAATGCACTGATATAAGAGGTGGCCTTCAAGGGCTTAGAAATTAGCATATGAGCCTACCAAGGTTTTGCTTTTAGCAAAGAATACCAAGAAAACAAAGCAAATTTAATTATAAAAGTAACTAGATACGCTGTTTAAAATTGCATGTCCTATCTGAATCATGACATTTTTAAGAGCATTGAATACCTCTCTCAAGGTAAGCAACAGCATATATACTATATATATATATATATATATATATATATATATATATATATATATGTATATATATATATATATATATATATATATATATCTGTATATATGTATATATATATGTATATATATATATATATGTATATATATATATATATATGTGTGTATATATATATATATACCGTGTATATATATATATATATATATATATATATATATATATAAATATATATATATATACATACATATATATAAATATATATATATATATATATATATATATATATATATATAATATACAGTATCTCACAAAAGTGAGTACACCCCTCAGATTTTTGTAAATATTTTATATCTTTTCATGTGACAACACTGAAGAAATAACACTTTGCTACAATGTAATGTAGTTAGTGTACAGCCTGTATAACAGTGTAAATTTGCTGTCCACTCAAAATAACTCAACACACAGCCATTAATGTCTAAACCGTTGGCAACAAGTAAGTACACCCCAAAGTGGAAATGTTTAGATTGGGCCCAAAGCGCCAATATTTTGTGTGGCCACCATTATTTTCCAGCACTGCCTTAACCCTCTTGGGCATGGATTCACCAGAGCTTCACAGGTTGCCACTGGAGTCCTCTTCCACTCCTCCATGACAACATCACAGAGTTGGTGGATGTTAGAGACCTTGTGCTCCCCCACCTTCCATTTGAGGATACCCCACAGATTCTCAATAGGGTTTAGGTCTGGAGACATGCTTGGCCAGTCCATCACCTTTAACTTCAGCTTATTTAGCAAGGCAGTAGTCATCTTGGAGGTGTGTTTGGGGTTGTTATCATGTTGGAATACTGCCCTGCGGCTCAGTCTCTGAAGCTCTGCTTTAGTAAGTCACAGTACATGTTCGCATTAATGGATCCCTCAATTAACTGTAGCTCCCCAGTGCCAGCAGCACTCATGCAGGCCAAGACCATGACACTCCCACCACCATGCTTGACTGTAGGCAAGACACACTTGTCTTTGTACTCCTCACCTGGGTGCCACCACACACACTTGACACCATCTGAACCAAATAAGTTTATCTTGCTCTCATCGGACCACAGGACATGGTTCCAGTAATCTATGTCCTTAGTCTGCTTGTCTTCAGCAAACTGTTTGTGGGCTTTCTTGTGCATCATCTTTAGAAAAAGGCTTGCTTCTGGGACGACAGCCATGCAGACCAATTTGATGCAGTGTGCAGCATATGGTCTGAGCACTGACAGGCTGACCCCCCGCCCCTTCAACCTCTGCAGCAATGTTGGCAGCACTCATATGTCTATTTCCCAAAGACAACCTCTGGATATAAAGCTGAGCATGTGCACTCAACTTCTTTTGTCGACCATGGCGAGGCCTGTTCTGAGTGGAACCTGTCCTGTGAAATTGCTGTATGGTCTTGCCCATCGTGCTGCAGCTCAGTTTCAGGGTCTTGGCAATCTTCTTATAGCCTAGGCCATCTTTATGTAGAACAAGATTCTTTTTTTCAGATTCTCAGAGAGTTCTTTGCCATGAGGTGCCATGTTGAACTTCCAGTGTCCAGTATGAGAGAGTGTTAGAGCGATAACACCAAATTTAACACACGTGCTCCCCATTCACACCTGAGACCTTGTAACACTAAGAGTCACATGACACCCCGGGGAGGGTAAATGGTTAATTGGGCCCAATTTGGACATTTACACTTAGGGGTGTACTCACTTTTGTTGCCAATGGTTTAGACATTAATGGCTATGTGGAGTTATTTTGAGGGGGACAGCAAATTTACACTGTTATACAGGCTGTACACTCACTACTTTACATTGTAGAAAAGTGTAATTTCTAAAGTGTTGTCACATGAAAAGATATAATAAAATATTTGCAAAAATGTGAGGGGTATACTCACTTTTGTGAGATACTGTATATGTCAAAAATCAAATTCAGTAGATATTAACCAAATGATAATAACTTCCAAATGTTGCATGGCCTAGTGAGCACTTTGAGATTAATGTCTTTCTAAACCCACACATTTATTTTCATCTCATTTACGTTTCTGTGTTGACGTTTCTAAGGTGAAATTGTCTAGATACAGCAAAACCACAAATAGAAAAAGATTGTGTTGTTCTGTGGCACACAAAGCTTCTGTGATTGTCTTTCTTACAGTTTTTATTGGAGTCTGCAGATTTAGAGCAGTTTATTTTGCTATCTTATGCCTTATGTCTGAAAACTCTACAAACACTTTACACTTCATTTATCCACTTTTCCCTTGACGTCAGATTAACTAATTAAGTGTAAAGAAAGCTATATTGGCAATTCTGAATATTTGTTTCTATTTTATCTACTTTTGTTTTGAGTAATTTCTATAAAAAAATCATAGATATTACTCAACACTGGATTTCCCAATCTATTACAATACAATAAATACAAGTTAAGCCATACAATGTGTTGCAAATGTAGCTTTATCTCACGTGTGGTCGCTAGTTCTACTGGGTAATTAGCTTGTGCCAAATTGGCATAGGAAGACATGAAGATAAGTTTACCATTTTCCTCAATCAATTAATGCTGTTCTTATAGTTTAAGACATATTGGGGCATATGTAAGCCCCGTGTTTCTGGTGAGCCTGCAGGCTCGCCAGAAACAGTAGTTATGAAGCAGCGGTCACAAAGACCACTGCTCCATAACCTGTCCGCCTGCTCTGAGCAGGCAAACAGAGATCGCTGCAATTCAACCCGATCAAGTACGATCGGGTTGATTGACACCCCCTGCTGGTGGCCGCGAGTCTGCAGGGGGCGGCATTGCACCAGCAGCTCTTGCAATACGCTCGCCGTATTCAGCGATGTCTGTCGGACCTGATCCGCACTGCCGGATCAGGTCCGACAGACATTGATAACTAGAGGCTATTGTCACTACGGTATTATGTGTTAATGTTTTGTATAAATACATTTAATATAATATAAGTGTAATATGTTCATTATTTTATCTTTTTTTTTTTCAAATTAAAATGTGAACTATCCATGTGATACGATATGCAAGAGTGGTCAAAATATGGCTTCAACAAGGTGGTCTTCAAATATATTTTTAGAATTCTTGTGTGGAAAAATTGTGAAATTTTGAAGGTGATTTGTGAGGGGCCCATTAACAGGCCCATTTATCAAAGGGCTTGCGGACCTGAGCCGACACTGCGGATCAGGTCCGCAAGACCTCGCTAAATGCGGAGAGCAACACGCTCTCCGCATTTAACATTGCACCAGCAGCTCACAAGAGCTGCTGGTGCAACGCCGCCCCCTGCTGACTCGCGGCCAATCAGCCGCCAGCAGGGAGGTGTCAATCAACCCGATCGTTGACCGCTTTGTGACCGCTGCTTCATAAGTTGTGTTTCTGGCGAGTCTGAAGACTCGCCAGCAACACGGCCCTTCAAGCTCTGTACGGAGCTTGATAAATGGTCCTGTATGACTCAAATGAGTTTACATGGTCCAAAGTCATTTGAAAACCACCTCTATTTAGTGAATGGAGTTGGTTCTAAAATTGAAAATGATTTATCCCATCCAAAAATGACATCATCAGAGAGAGTTAAATAAGTCCAAGACAGTTACCTTATAAAAAAAAGTGTTTACATGAATTATTAAGATAGAGGATTGTTAAAGGGACATACAATAAAAGATTTTCTTTTGGGATGCGGACTCACACAACTTTTCAATTTAGTTCTATTATCTAATTTGCTTTGTAGTATTGGTATAATTTGTTGTATGTGCTGATGTGTTCAGCTAGTTCTCAGTAGTGCATTACTGCTTCTTCAACAAAAGGATACCAAAAGAATAAAGCAGATTTGATTATAGAAGTAAATAGTAAAGTTGCTTAAAAGTGATTGATGTATCTAAAGCATAAAAGAAAAAAAATGTGTTTCATGTCCCTTTAAATAAGTCAGTCGCCTTAGAAAACTTTTGGATTATGACCTTACCACATATAATAATAATAATAATAATAATAATAATAATAATAATAATAATCTCACAATTATTATTAAACAAACATTTAATTTCTTTTATCAATATTTTAATATATACATACACACAAATATATATATATATATATATATATATATATATACATACATACAGTATGTATATATATATGTGTGTGTGTGTATTTATATATATATATATATATATATATATGTATATATATATATATATATATATATATATATATATATAGTGAACTGGTAATGCTTGCTGAATAAATTAGCGTTTAAAGGGATAGGAAAGTCAAAATTAAATTTGCATGATTCAGATAGAGCATGTGATTTTAAGATACTTTTAAATTAGATTATATTTTCACAAGTGCTTCATTCTCTTTATATCCCTTGTTGAAAAGGAATGCGCACATATTGTACACTATTGGGAGCTAGTTGCTGATTGGTGCCTGCACACACGTGTCTTTTGTGATTGACTAATGTGTTCAGCTAGCTGCAAGTAGTGTAATTCTCTTCCTTCAGCAAAGGATAGCAAGAGAATGACGCAAATTTCATAATTGAAGTAAATTAAAAAGTTGTTTAAAATTGTATGTTCTTTCCAAATCATGAAAGAAAATGTTGGGGTTTCCTGTCCCTTTAGGCAATACTGATTAATAATTACACTGACTGGGTAAGATTCTTTAAAGTTTTGATAACAAAAGTCACAGCCTCATAGATATTTCCATTTATTTTGCATTTAATTATAATTATTATAATTTTATATGATAATTATATAATTTAATTATATAATTATAATATAATTTTAAAATAATATTATATTACTCTACTCAAACAATACTGCTTGGATTGAATGGATTGAAAGAAAGATATTGGTCATTAAGTGAATACTTCAGATTTACAGTGAGATAATATGTTTGTAAACTAGCAAATAGTAGGTGGGACATTTCCTTCTAGTAAAACGGTAGTAAGTTTAGATATGTCATAAATTAACAAAAAATATGTTTATTGAAAGGATATGCTCAGACTGAGTTTACCCTTTAAATCATGAAACAAACAGTAGTACACAGGATATTAACTGGCCAGTGTGCTTTCCATTTACAGCAAACATTATATATTTCTAGGTAGTCCTAAGGCTTTAAGTACAGAGGGTAAATTGATACCAAATGGGCCACACAGACTGAGTGCGTGTAAAGAGATTAGTGATTAAATCTAAGGTCAATGGGAATTCAGTACTGGATTAACTTGTAGCTGAACACACTAGCTGGCATGTTTAACCTATAATCTTTTAAAACTGTATTCCACAGAAATCTTATAAGTTCACATTTTATATAATTCAGTTTGTGGCAAATGTTAACTTGTGCTTCTGAAAGATATATATATATATATATATATATATATATATATATATATATATATATATATATATATATATACACAAACACACACACATGCATTACACACATTACATCTCCAAACTGTTTTGTGATTCCCTTGTTTCCTTAATTCAGTTATGATGATATGGCATTAGCATATCAACGTGTTTGCACAAGTATATTATGTATGGCAGTATGGACTCAACTGGAAAACAGGTGCTTTGTAAGAGTAAAATGGTTACCTAATATATCACTAGGGGATGATAACATGCAGCAAATAATTCACACATAATGCCATATTGTCAAAGACCCCAACACACTGAAATGTGGCTACGCCTGACATAGACAGAAAGACAAATAGATAGATATAAACACAGACAGTTAGAGTTATCTTACAAAAGCCAGCACACTTTACACATTTAAATAATTATTTTACACTGAGCAGGTTAACCCAGCAATATATGGGATAACTGATACTCAGTAGTTGAAGAATAACTGGTGTGTGGTTCACTGTTTTCATGAACCTTAGATCATAGGTCACATACTAAGACAATAATCTTCTCATTGCAAAAGAGTACAGACTGTGAATTAATGGCCTTTATTCTTCTGGTATGAAGTGATTATTTTAAAATAGAATTAAAATGCCCCTTACACTACTTCTGGAGCATCAAACTGTAAATGAAAACCGTATGTTTTCTCCTATTTTTTATTTTTTTTACGAGGATGTGTTTTTGCTCCAGCAAAAGAATGGAATGTGAGTTCTGTGGACTATTCAAAGTTTGGAAATAGCATGCAATGCCCAACACCTATAAAAAATTCAAGTGACTTTTATGGTATCCCAAACAGTCAGTAGCAGGAAAAACATTGCAGTTTGTACCAGGATCAGCTGTCAACAAGCCATATAGTCACAGACAGAGGGAAGACGCCAGAGACGTTCCATAATAGTATAGCTGAACATTAATTTAAAGTATTTTATTGCATTTTCAAAGGGAAAAATCAGTATTATTCATTCCTGTCCCAGTATTTCCTAGTACCAATACCAATAAAAATCTTTTATTCAATATAATATGAATAACAAGATTGACAGTACCGTATCAAAATGTTATTAACCTGACATCTTTAAACACTAGATTTTTTATTATTTATAGAAGAATAATATCCACTGGATGGGATGTTCTTAATTTGTATTCATGTATATTTTAATAAAGGATAGTTTTTCTATACGCTTAAATATTTTTATTTTTATTTTGGGGCAACCTTTCAAGCAAAGCAATATTCATACAGATCTGCAACCCCTGGAAAGGTGAAGGCGAGTTTGTATAGCACACATCAGACTCGCCAGCATGAAAATAATATTTTTATCATTATATCTTAACTGATGTCAACTGGAACCCTGTTTAGCAAGACAAAACACTTTCAAGCTAAAATGATTTGCTTTTCTAAATATTTTGGAGGTTAGTTGCAGTACTAAAGAGACTTCTTTCATCAGGGTTCTTAACTGTATTATTATAACAGGCACCCAATAGATCGCTTAATATATGTCCCCAAACTCTCTTTGCCAGAATGTCAAAATCATCGTCATTACCAGTTCTATAAGGTGCGTGTGCTATATTCGGATACTTGAATAACCCATTGCTAAATTTTGGACAGTTCTTGTTTTTGCCTTCTGCCTTTCGCTTTGTCTGATTATTGTAGCTTCTGGTTATGTCTTCTGCCTTGCCCTTTTGTACTTTGTTGTCTTCTGCCGTTCGCTTTGTCTGATTATTGTAGCTTCTGGTTATGTCTTCTGCCTTGCCCTTTTGTACTTTGCTGTCTTCTGCCACTGAATTCTGGACTATTTCTGACTATGCCTTCTGATTTGTCATCCTGTGCCTCTGACTTAACTTCCATTTAGTTTTCTGAGGCTTCTGCAATTTCATCACATTGTACTATCCATTGTTATTAAAGACAGTAAAGCTCCAGGTCAGTCTTTATAAAACTCCAGACCTCAGCCTTTGTGGCATATTTATCAAGCTGCTCCATAACCTGGTTGCCTGCTCTGAGACGGCGGAAATAAATCAACCAGATTGAATACGATCGGGTTGATTGACACCCCCTCTGCAGGGTGCGGCATGCTCTTGGAATTTATCGATGTGCAGCAGACATATTGGATCATGTCCGCTCGTACCATAATAAATAGGCCCCTTTGGGTTCTCTTTAAAACTGAGAAGAGGGATAGAGAGAGTGAGGCATATAGGGCACACTTGGCGGGGCAAAAACCAATGCTATATTGATTGTGTGGTGTGTCGTTTGTTTATTAAAACTTAACTTTTATATCAATAGCCATTAAAAAAAGAGAGTGGAAAATTCCACTGGTGAATATAAGAACAGACAAACAATCTTAAAATTGTGTCCGAGTGGTACTCGGTACACAAAAGGCTCCTCTCAAATGTGATACAGTGATCAGTTTGTATCACACTGTCCTATTGAAATAAAGTGAATACAATCTCTTTAGCTATATGTTAATACTTGAAAGTATGAGTACCATTTCCATCAGTTATATTTGTGGTGATGTGCCATGTAAGTGTTTTGCATTTAACTTGTCCCGTTGCAAATATTATCATACAAAATAAATTCTCCGACCTCTAGTGGGGTTATGTGGACGTTTGAGTGTTTACCACATTGTAAAAAGGTCTTTATTAATGATGGCACACAGATTGATTATATTCTGATATGTATAGAGAGAACTTATAATAAACAACTATGCGTCAGGATGTTTATGCTATTAACATCAGTTCAATAGTCTGAACAATTTTTGCTGCGAAATTTGACAGTTTAGCGATGTCTGGCGTATATTGTTTAATATTGATTTACCCCAGTTAATCATGCATTAGATTTGTGCTGTTTGCATTGCTTTAACATGGTGAATACAAATACTCCAGGTGAGCGTAGGATTCTGAGATAGTCCAGAATCTCATAACACTGTGCAGGCTCATATAGCGTGATAACCCATTAAAAAATAAACATTATATTGTACAGCTTTTGATGGCCTATTTCATTTAAACTAGGGCTATACTATTGCTACAGTAAGCAGGCACTGGTAATATTAACTATAAAGATTATTGTCAGAAAATAATTGTACTCAGAAAATCGTCTGTCTATAGCGACGGCTTGTACTTGAGCATATTGCTCCAACAATTAAAGCATATTTCGATACCATTAAAGCCTATATTTGCTAAGTCAGACTAAGTTTTTAACTATGAAAAGTTTAAGCTAAAGGTGCCTAAAAGAGGCCAACAATTAATCTAATTTCAACGGACTGTATGAGAGGAGCAGTGCAAACGCCTGACGCGCGTTTCGCAACTGCTTTTTCAGAGGCGTCCGGTCCGACCGCCACACACTACTTTTAAAGGACCGGACGCCTCTGAAAAAGCAGTTGCCTCTTTTAGGCACCTTTAGCTTAAACTTTTCATAGTTAAAAACTTAGTCTGACTTAGCAAATATAGGCTTTAATGGTATCGAAATATGCTTTAATTGTTGGAGCAATATGCTCAAGTACAAGCCGTCGCTATAGACAGACGATTTTCTGAGTACAATTATTTTCTGACAATAATCTTTATAGTTAATATTACCAGTGCCTGCTTACTGTAGCAATAGTATAGCCCTAGTTTAAATGAAATAGGCCATCAAAAGCCGTACAATATAATGTTTATTTTTTAATGGGTTATCACGCTATATGAGCCTGCACAGTGTTATGAGATTCTGGACTATCTCAGAATCCTACGCTCACCTGGAGTATTTGTATTCACCATGTTAAAGCAATGCAAACAGCACAAATCTAATGCATGATTAACTGGGGTAAATCAATATTAAACAATATACGCCAGACATCGCTAAACTGTCAAATTTCGCAGCAAAAATTGTTCAGACTATTGAACTGATGTTAATAGCATAAACATCCTGACGCATAGTTGTTTATTATAAGTTCTCTCTATACATATCAGAATATAATCAATCTGTGTGCCATCATTAATAAAGACCTTTTTACAATGTGGTAAACACTCAAACGTCCACATAACCCCACTAGAGGTCGGAGAATTTATTTTGTATGATAATATTTGCAACGGGACAAGTTAAATGCAAAACACTTACATGGCACATCACCACAAATATAACTGATGGAAATGGTACTCATACTTTCAAGTATTAACATATAGCTAAAGAGATTGTATTCACTTTATTTCAATAGGACAGTGTGATACAAACTGATCACTGTATCACATTTGAGAGGAGCCTTTTGTGTACCGAGTACCACTCGGACACAATTTTAAGATTGTTTGTCTGTTCTTATATTCACCAGTGGAATTTTCCACTCTCTTTTTTTAATGGCTATTGATATAAAAGTTAAGTTTTAATAAACAAACGACACACCACACAATCAATATAGCATTGGTTTTTGCCCCGCCAAGTGTGCCCTATATGCCTCACTCTCTCTATCCCTCTTCTCTGTAATAATTATATATTATTTGGCATAAGGCACTACCTATTGGAAACACCCAGGTTTGGTTTCTATAGGTCTAAGGGCTCAAACCCCTAGTCCCCCCCTCTCTCCCTAGAGGTCATAGGGAATCTATAACCAGTTCTCTTTAAAACTGACTTAACCTATTAGTAATTTTATGATATTGTTTTGAATAATGATTTTTTTATATTGAAGTCTGCGACATTTGGAAAGAATATTTGAATGTTTTATTACATAATCAAGCATTATATTTAATATTCAATTATTGCATTTGTTAATCAAATATTAAATCTGAAAAAGGGAAAATGAACTAGTTTATTTGTAAAAAAAAATGTATACAAACCTGTGAAATTAATTTAAATTGAACAAATGTGGTTATTATTATTTATTTTTAGCAAATGTGCCAGTCACCCAAAAGAGACTAAATTTAAAGGGACAGACTACACCAGAATTTTTATTGCTTAAAAAGATAGATAATCTGATTATTACCCATTTCCCAGTTTTGCATAATCAACATGGGGCTCATTTCCATTGAGCCATAGTCAGGTTTGCGTGCACTCGCAAACCGTTAAATAAGCTGTCGGAAGCAATATCGTTCACTGACTGCTTCCAACGGCCTGTTATAACTCAATTTCGGCAACCACACTCCGGCTGCTGAAAATATTATCGTGTCCCATACAAAGTATCAGAAGCTGCTAATCTTTAAATAATACCAGGTTTCCAATGTCCGCTCAAACCGTTAATACACTGTCGGAGGCTGCCGATTGATTAAAAAAAATTACACCCAGCTCAACTAGGTGTAAAACAGGAAAAAGGTGCTTTTTGAGACCTTTTCCCCATTGAAATCTAATCCAACACGTCAAAACCCCTCTATATGCCATCCCCCCACATCGTAATTTATAATAAATGTATTAACCACTAAACTGCCAACCCCTACATCGCAAAATACCTATTTAAACTATTAACCCCTAGTCCGCAATTCACCCACAAAGCAAATCTACCTATTTCAACCATTAACCCCTAATCCGCCATGCCCCCACAAAGCAAATAACATCACTAAGACCTCTAACCTAACACCCCCTAAATTAACCCCTATTAAATAAATTTAAAAAAATACTAAGTTACAATTAAAAAAAAAATACTAAGTTACAATTAAAATACAAAATACTAAGTTACAATTAAAATAAAAAATACTAAGTTACAATTAAAATAGAAGATCCTAACATTATTTTAAAAATAAAACCTAAGATTAAATTACAATAATTAAATCTAAAATTAAAAAAAAAAAAGTCTAAAATCACAGAAAAAAATAAACCAAATTATCAAAAATAAAAAAATAAACCTAATCTAATACCCCTATAAAAATAAAAAGCCCCCCAAATAAAAACACCCCCTAATCTAAGACTAAACTACCAATAGCTCTTAAAGGGCCTTTTGTAGGTCATATGCACATATGTATGTATGTATGTGTTTATATGTGTATATATATATATATATATATATATCTGCAAATACATAAATATACATATAAATACATAAATACATATGCACACATATAATCATATTTACGTACATACATATTTAGACATGTATGTATCTCTATGTTAAAGCCGTTTGCCTGCCTTTTTTTTCTTCTAACACTTAAGATATCGCTTGTGCGCAAGCTCCATTCGTAATGTAGCCCTTTATGGGAAATTGAGCTTAATGTTTCTGAAAGGCTGTGAGCATTTGTCTTATATCGAGGGCTTACTCTAATGTATTAGAAAAGATTTTTAATTTTAAGTCTCATTTATTTTATCATTTTACACATGGAGCATTGTCCCGTTGGGGAAAAAAAAACAATCTTTAGAGATGGGGAACATTGTCAGAGCAGAAGGATGCAAGTTTTCTTCCAGGATAACCTTGTATATGGCTTGGTTTATGTGTCCTTCAGCTGCCCGCTTCCAGGCCATCTTCTCTGATGAGTCCAATTTTCATCTTTGCTCAACACCTGATGGTCTAATCGTCGACGAAGACCTGGGGAGGCCTACAAGCCACAGTGTCTCGCACCCACTGTAAAATTTGGTCTAGGATTAGTGATGATCTGGGGGTGCTTGAGCAAGGCTGAAATCAGGAAGATGTATATTTGTGTAGGACACATGAATCAAGCCACATACAAGGTAATGCTAAAAAAAACTTACTTCCTTCTGCCCTGTTCCCCATCTTTAAAGATTGTTTTTTTTTCCCCAGCGGGACAATGCTCCATGTGTAAAATGATAAAATAAATGAGACTTAAAATTAAAAATCTTTTCTAATACAGTAGAGTAAGCCCTCGATATAAGACAAATGCTCACAGCCTTTCAGAAACATTAAGCTCAATTTCCCATAAAGGGCTACATTACGAATGGAGCTTGCACACAAGCAATATCTTAAGTGTTAGAAAAAAAAATGGCAGGCAAATGGCTTTAACATAGAGATACATACATGTCTAAATATGTATGTACGTAAATATGATTATATGTGTACATATGTATTTATGTATTTGCAGATCTATATATACACATATAAACACATACATACATATGTACATACAGACACACATACAGACAGTATATATATATATATATATATATATATATATATATATATATATATATATATATATATATATATATATATATATATAGTGTATTGCAGCCCCTTTGCAGTCAAGAAGATGGAAATATGAAAAGTCATATTTATGCAATATTCATATTTAATAGTGTTGTACTGTGTATTTACTGTAAATATTATACATTCCAATGTTTTGCACATAGCAGAATATGTTATTTGTATTTTTAAATAGATATTATTATATATATCTGTATATATCTATACCTATATATAATCATATGTATATATTTAGGTATAAATATATATTTGTACAAAAATTCATGAGATATATCTTTAAAATATCTCTTTAAGAATAAATAGAACAGATGCTTCTATGTGCAGAACATTGGATTATGAAATGTGTTATATTATCTTCTTATGTTGTTTTAAATAACCAAGATCGAGTTATTTCCCCCCCCCAACTTTTTAGGCACCATTGAAGTCTATGGGGAAATGTATTTGCAACTTTTTAAAGTCTATTTCTTACTGTGACTTTGCGACCGCGAGAGCGCAAACTTTTTACTTTCAATACGTAATACGACCGTAAATCTCTGTGTGCAAAAAATTACTTCTAGCAGTTTTAACGTTCGAACACGAGCACTTCTGTTCCACTTGTAATCTTGTCCAAAATGTTTAACTATGACTAGTGGAAGACCTTTGAGGTACACTTGTAAAATGTATTTGCCTGTTTTTCCTGTAATGTGAAAATTATAGTTTTTTCATTGATTCCAGTGATGTTGGAGTGCATTCCATGGAATTCTGAGGTTTGAACGTGGAGGGAATCCCAGACTAGCCTCAGTACAAAGGGGAAAATTACTGTTATTTCTGACTAAAAGGAGGTCAAGATACATAATGCTCAAGCTTGGATTATGAGAAAACCTTTTGAGGTTTTTTACAATATTTGTTCTTTAGACTTTTACTTTTGGTGGTGCCTTGGAGTTGGGAGCTTCCTCAATGATTTTTTTTTCAGTGTTTGAGGTTCCCTAGCAGATATTGAAGGCCCTGGGTGTCGTATGCATTGATGGTCCATGGATATTATGTGTTTCTGGGTTAAGGTGGGGGTAATGTAATGGCACCGTGGCAGTCCATTGGGGACAGATTGACTAACATAAATTGGGGTTTGGGCCAGGATGCTACTTTTTTATGGTGGTTCATGAAAATGATAGTAAATAGGTCATGTTGAGGTAAAGGCGTTAAAAGTGGTGCCAGTGTAGGTAGGCTATTGTGGTATTGGTTCATGTTACTGGGCAGGTGTCACGGCCCTGCCGGGGATTGAACCTGGGACTCCCGATTTGCAGCCTGTAGCCCTATCACTGTGCCAATACAAGGATTTAGCTTTTGCTGATGCTTTGGGAGACCTGTTGCTTACTCTAACTGTGTTCTGTAGCTCCACCTGCCACCCAGCTTCAGGCTGTTACCTCATCAGCACTGCCAAGATCTAGTATCCAGCTATTGCATCCAAGCTCTGCAGGGAGTATCTGCCAAGTGCCAGTCTTCAGCTACTGCACTCAAGCTCTACAGAGGGTAACTACCAAGTGCCAGTCTCTAGATAGTGCACCTAAGCTCTGCAGAGGGTGTCTGTCAAATTCCCAGTCTCCAGATCCTGCTTCCAAGACCTGCAGAGGGTATTAGCCACATACCAGTATCCAGCTATTGTACTGAAACTCTGCAGTGGGTCTCCCCCAGCTTCTGTATCCTGTTCCATTCTTTATCCTCAAGTTAGCATTCCAGTCTTCGGCCTCAAGTTGGCATTCCAGTCTTCGGCCTCAAGTGGGCATTCCAGTCTTTGGCCTCAAGTGGGCATTTCTGTCTTCTGACTCAAGTTGACATTCCTGTCTTCAGTCTCAAAAGGGCACTCCAGGCTCGACCTTAGAGTGGGCATTCCTGTTCCTGGCCCTTTCATGGGCATTTCCTCTGATTCCATCTCTGGAGTGAGTGCACCTGTTCACCCGTCTTGCTTCCAGTATCCGATCCTTCAGTGTCCTGTACTATAAACTTGCATTGTCTGTCTGTTTCTTCAGCTATGTCTCAAAGGGGTAGTTACATTAAGAAGCCCACACCACTGGCTCCTTTTAGTGCACAAGACAGCCTTAAGTCTGACACCACCTTGCATGAGCTCCAAACCCCTGAACCCGTTCCACAGATGTTGACAGCAGGCCATTGTGAAAAGCTGTAAGGAGCCTCTATTATAAAGTGAAGCACAAAACTGTTAAATATAATATAAACTCTAGATGTTTTCATATAAGTTCTGCTTCAGTGATAAGTATAGGATCTAGCCCATACTATTGTATTTCAGCATAAATGTTTCCCTATACAGTATCTTGAAATTTACACAATAGCTAATTCTCAAGACGTTTACTCTTTTTATAATACATGTATTGTTAGTAAGGAGTTGTGTAATCTTAAGCTTGCAATTGTGTAATACATAAAATGGACTTAAAAGTATTACGAATAAAATATTTTTTAGCTTACTGTATTGTCTGAGCATCTAAGGTCTCACATAAAATGTATGTCTGCTTAGCGTGAAAAGGCTGAATTACATTTGTTGAAGTCAACACATTACTAAGTTTGAAAAAATTCTGAATTACAGGATTGGTGGCCCCAGTCCATTATTTAATGGCCAAATTGAGCATCACTTCCAAAACCACATTCCTTCCTGAAATACCCCCCATCACTGTTACGGAAAAGCCATCTATCCATGTGCTTCAATAGTGCATGTGGCTCCTGCAAAGCACTTAATTCCTTTTCCTTCTATTCCGTACATTTGTTTGCAGCATGGACTAATAACTCTCAGGGTACTGTGCCGGGAATATAAACACAAGCTTGATTAGATGCAGAAGCCTCAATGTAACAGTAATGTTAAGGACTTGGTAATATATCTTCTAACATCTGTGGGAAAGGTTTCATTATTTAAAACACTTTTGAAATACAAATTAAACTTTCTGAGATTTGTGTGTATATATTATATACATAGATACAATATGATATGGCTGAACCTCTCTAAATGTAAATAAAGGGAATTATAAAAGGCAGCATTATGTCTATAGAGGAAGGCAATGAAAAACCCCCTAAGATGTGCAGGACATTGTCCTGTCCTAAAGGAAGAAAGATTTGCACTGTAACTTAAACAAGCAAGGACGTTAGAAATATAGAGCTAACTTAAAAAAAAAAGTGATATAATTCATCAAAAACAAACCACCACAAAGTACAAAATAATGTATTAACTTTTTTTTATTTTTTATTTTTATTTAATATCCAACAGTGTAGACAAAATATAGTTAAGGACATTCACTTTTATATTGCACCTCACAGGGTAAATCAACCTTTAAATCAATATTTTATCGTACAAAAATAAACAATATCCTAAAATGGTGGCTAAAACTAAATAATAAAAGCAACGATAACTGTACACATGTTGGAGGTTTTTCCCACTAACACACCTATTACCAAAAAAATAAAGAAAAAAAAATGTATATTTCACTCTCTGCTCTCCACCTCTCACCCCCATCCAAGATTGTTGTTAGAAGCAAAAAAATTAATAATATATTAACATTAATTTAATATTAATATTACAAATCAAGATTTTTGCATAAATCTGGAAAAATTAAAAGTCAAAAATCAAAACGAATAAACACAAACAAAATGGCTGATTTGGGATATATGCCACATTAGTTTAACTGCTCCTCGCCATAGAAGTCTACTATGTAAGGGATTTAGTGGACCTGCAGATGTTATCACGGTAACCTGACACTAGATTAACTGCGCTAAAGACGAAGGTGCGTTAGGAACACTTTAAATTCCTATGTTCTTTACATAGAAGAACCAACAGACAAAATTACCTAGTTTAAAATCATAAAATAGCTAACTGATCTGTAACAGCAACAGGTATGTTGTATACATGGTGTTATACAGAGATACTGCTTTAAGATACAATGGGGCATATGCATCAAGCTCCGTATGGAGCTTGATGTCCCGTGTTTCTGGCGAGTCATCAGACTCGCCAGAAACAGCAGTTATGAAGCAGCGGTCGCAAAGACCGCTGCTCCATAACCTGTCCACCTGCTCAGAGCAGGCGGACAGACAGCGCAACAATACAACCCGATCGAGTACGATCGGGTTGATTGACACCCCCCCTGCTGTCGGCCTATTGGCCACGAGTCTGCAGGGGGCGGCGTTGCACCAGCAGCTCTTGTGAGCTGCTGGTGCAATGATGAATACGGCGAGCGTATTGCTCGCCATATTCAGCGAAGTCTGGCGGATCAGGTCCGCCAGACTTTCATAATTAGAGGCCACAGTGTGAATTTAAACTAGGTTATTTTGTCAGTTGATCACTCAGAAACTTCCGGGCATCACAAGGTAGTGAGGAAATAAAAGACTTGCAGGGGGGCCAATAATACCGTAAAAAATAACTTTTATTCGTGAGTCAGCTTAAAAACAAGAGTGAGCCCATAGCTCACAACGGCACATAGTAGTTTTCAACAAAAAAGTTGAAAACTACTATGCCATTGTGAGCTGTAGGCTCACTCTTGTTTTTCAGCTGACTCACGATTAAAAGTTATTTTTTACTGTATTGGCCCCCCTGCAAGTCTTTTATTTTTCTCACCACCTTGTGATGCCCGGAAGTTTCTGTGTGATCTACTGTTACTTTGGCGCTGTGACATAGACGTCTGCTTGTCTGAGGCTCCCAGGAAGTGGGGAGGAGTGAGAAGAGCGAGGAGACCGGTGCTTTCGCTGAAGACACGCTGCCCTGAACACAGGTCCACGGAGGTTGGTAAGCGCCACTGTATTTCTCTGTTTGCTGTATTTTGTCAGTTGGTTGCTATGGGAACCCATTTTGGCACCTTTTTCACTTGTGGGAGGGGTTAATGGTTTAAATACACTTATTGCACTGTTGTTCAGGTTGGTCTGAGGAAAGGGGGATGATCCTCGAAACGTCACCAGAATAAAGAAATACTGAAGTTTGTCTGAAACCCAGTGAGTGCAGTGTGTATATTTTCTATTTATCGCCAAACAATGTTAGCTCTCAATCCCATTACATTTGATTGAGAGTTTGCATTGTTTTGCTGTATTAGGGAACCAGGTTTGGGAGAGACCTTGAAGGGGTACCTGGGCTTGTCCCATTTGGTCAGATGTGGTAAATAACTCTTCCAGTTTTGCTTTTATTCGTAGCTGAGTACTTGCAAGTGATTGCCAGACTTCCTGTGTGTGTTGTATTAATTTGTTTTGTAATTTTCCCTATGGGCCTTGCACCCAGACTTGTCTTGGATTAATTGCCTGGGACTCTGGGGACGGTACAACTACCTGTGAAAGCCTTTGAGCACCCAGGGCTGTGCATGTTTCAGGGTTATAGGATGTGTACCCAGTCCAGTCTGAGAGTGCAGTCCCCTTCCGTATTTTGTATATTTCTAGAGTGATTACATTAGCCTGTGCACCCTTGACTTGTTCCCAGTTTGTTTGATTTAGAGCTTGCATTGTTTGTCCGTATTAGGGACCCAGGTTTGGGAGAGACCTTGACGTGGTACCTGGGCTTGTCCCATTTGATCAGATGTGGTAACTAACTCTTCCATTTATGCTTTTAATATTTGCTGAGTGCTTACAAGTGAAAACTAGACTTCCTCTGTGTGTTATATATATATATATTTACACATATAGGAATATCTATTTATAAATTCATATAACATATTCCTATATGTGAAGGACATTGAATGTGAAGTATTTACAGTAAATACATAGTTAAACACTTTATTAAATATAAATATTGCATAAATATGTTTTTCTTCATGTTTTTAACTTCTTAACTGCAAAGGGCTCCAATGCACTTATATATGTATATGTATAGATATGTGTATTTATGTCTCTATATGTGTATGTATGTCTGAAAATACATATATATATAAATACATATGTAAACACACGTAAACATATATATGCTTTTTGAAATCATTTTTATCAGACAGTGTTTATATGAGTGTACTTTTACATGTATTTATGTTGTGTTTTATGCAACTTTTTTTCTTCCCCTACCCTTGAACCAGACGTTAAATTCAATTGCGCTCAAGCAAACGTGCTTACTTTAAACTCGTAATACGCATGCTATTTGCGTTGCACACAAAAAGCTGAGAAATACGACATACTGTAATCTAGCCCATAGTAGGGAAAATTCTTAAAGGGGTATTGTAATATAAATTGTGTGTAGTTAACAAACCTTGCAATATACGTTCCTTATTTATTTTGTTCCCTATTCATGTAATTTAACTCTGAATTTTTTTTTAATTTTTTTTTACTTTTGTAATCCTTTAAAGGGACACGAAACCCAAAAGTTCTCTTTCACAACTCAGATTAAACATACACATTTAAACAACTTTCCCATTGGCTCACTGGATGGGGTCAGCTAGCTCCCAGTAGTGCATTGCTGCTCCTTGTTCAAAGGATATCAAGAGAACTAAGCACATTTGATAATGGAAGTAAATTGGAAAGTTGTTTAGAATTGTATGTTTTATCTGAATCGGGGAAAATAATAGATGTAATAGATTTCATTTCTCTTTAAAGGGACACTGAACCCAATTTTTCTTCGCTCCCTTGATATCTTCATTTGAAAAAGAAGGCATCTAAGCTTTTTATTAGTTCAGACTTCTGGACACCTTTTTTATTAGTGGATGAATGTATCCACCAATCAGCAAGAATAACCCAGGTTGTTCACCAAAAATGGGCCGGCATTTAAACTTACATTCTTGCAATTCAAATAAAGATACCAAGAGAATGAAGAAAATTTTATAATAGGAATAAATTAGAAAGTGGCTTAAAATATCATGCTCTATCTGAATCACGAAAGAAAAAATTTGGGTTGAGTGTCCCTTTAATAGAAATATGTTACTCTAAGACCCTGAATGTCTCCACAATAACATGTGTTCTGTTCTTTAGGTACAAACTGTATCCAATTTCATCTGAAATTAATGGACTTATTTTCAAGTAAATGCATTTTTCTGGGAGCAAATTCCATAGTCTGATTGCTTTTTGAGTAAGGAAAATGCCTTTCTTGTCATCAGTTTGAGACATTCCTTTACAAGCTTCATATTATGCTTTCTTGTAGGTTTATTTAAGTTGTGTGATTGAAATCTTTCATTTGATTCTTGGTGTGCTCCGCTGCAGACAATTTATCATTTTTTCTGGCTCTAAGACAATAGTCTCCTAATGCAAAAAAAAAAGTTATTTTTCCATGATTTCCATAAAACACATTTAATATTTCTGGTTCTTTCTTTGTTTAGAAGTTTGAAGGATACTGTATGTTCTGTGCACATTTTTGCAGAGCAGACTAGTATTTCTATCTGCAACCTTTTTTTCATTTTTTTTTTTTTAAACTAAATGTATGTTTAAATTATAATTGAAGGTTTTTATTATTTTAAAGGGACATTGAACTCAACAGATGTAGATGAAAGAGGATTACTACTAAAATAAGTTAAAGGGACACTAAACCCAATTTTTTTTCTTTCATGATTCAGAAAGAGCATGCAATTTTAAGCAACATTCTAGTTTACTGTTATTAACAATTTTTTCATTCTCTTACTATCTTTATTTGAAAAAGCAGGAATGTAAGCCTAAGAGCCGGCCCATTTTTGCTTCAGCACCTGGGTAGCGCTGGCTGATTGGTGGCTAAATGTACCCAGGTGCAGAACTTAAAAATGGTCCGGCTAATAACCTTACATTCCTGCTTTTTCAAATAAAGATAGCAAGAGAACAAAGAAAAAATTATAATAGGAGTAAATTAGAAAGTTGCTTACATTTTTTTGGTATTTTTTATCCTGAATTTTTTTTTTAAACTGTTGTTTTGATTTAACAAAAACTTTTAAAAACATTCAAATTCCCACTTTTAGAAGCAAAAAAATAAACTAACTTTAATATATTTTAAAAAGGACTGAAAACACTGACCTAGAATACAAATCAAGAGCAACTGATAGCGCTTGCTGCATTATTTTGTGCTTAGCCTCTTGCAAGCATTAAAGCCTTATCAGGTATCAAAAGTTGTTAGTTAAAATGCATTGACATTAAAAGCAACATGTTTAACCAAAGCATTTTTAACGCACCCAATGCATAAATAGCATGCCCTATGTCACGGATACCAGACCGCCAGTGTCACCCCCCCCCACCTGGCTAACTCATTTTTACTTTGGATTTTGCCCTTTCATGGCTTACTGGATCTCCCAGCCTCTTGCTATCTGTTGTTTTGCTATGTGTACTTTGTCAGGAAAGAGCTTATCTCTGACCGGGAAAACCCTTCTCGGCTGGCCGGGCTCCTGTAACTGCCAGTCAGCCGTATCACCCCGAACACCCGCTAACCTTTACCCCAGGTCGCTCCAGCAGCCCTTTGCCCCAGAGCTCCGCTCTTTTGGGGATTGGTAGCCCCTAGGGAGGACCAGAGGTGGGGTAATTACTGGAAGGGAGCTCCCTTGGGAAATGGGGATTTTGGACACCCCCACCTGGGATCAGATAAGGCTCTGAATGTGTATATATGCAGTGTATGTTTCACAATAAAGTCAGTTCTTGTTTCACCTAAATACTAGTCTGTCTAGTTCTTTGGGTAGGCTCCTGAATACTAGTCTGTCTAGTTATTTGGGGGGGGGGGGGCTCGCTATAATCACTTTCTTCGCTACATAGCTGCCTGTTCCAGGTATAGGAAGGATCCTTCTGGCGGAGCTACCCAGTCAGGGTAGCCGGTATCTGTCAGGGGTGGGCTACAATCACTTGGCGGCTACACAGCTGCAGTTGGCAGGGAGGAAGCAGGACCCTTTTGGCAGAGCTACCCAGTCGGAGTAGCCGGGGTCCATCACATTGGTGGCAGCGGTGGGATCTGCTTCTTCCACATGGTTCCTGCTGACGGAGGAGAAGTGCCAAAGTAGCCATCACACCATCGAAGCCGAGTTCTGATGGAGAATGCAAGAGGCACTGGTCCTGATGGATGATCCTAGTTTTGAACAGGATGTTCTGGAAGAGAGGGACCTTACCCGCCGGCACTACTGAGGAAATGTACTTACTCCAGTGGGACTTACAGGTACTTTCCTGGGGGAGTGGTCCAGGGAGGAATGGCTATCTGAATTAAATGAACTGATCCAGAATAAGATGGTGTTGAATGACAGCTACAGGGCTCTCCGATGGCACATTATCCAATTGCGGATATGGCAGGAGGATGACATCCCCCAAGAGGGCTTTGGTGGCCCTGGATTACTAGTTGAAAAGATGCTAAAGGACCGAGACTTTGGGAGGAGACAGAAAATTTACGAGTACCGAGAGAGACCTCTGGATCCTTTAGGGGTACCCTGGCTACAAGGAGCGCCTGCGGAAGCCTCCTGTTCCGTTGTCTCCTATGTGTTTGTTCCCACCCATGCCTCCCTCTCCTCCCATGCCTCCTGGTCCCGAGTCACCAGGTACTGCTGAGCCGATGCAGTTGGGATTCACGCGTCTCTCCATGGTGGAGAGGGCCTTTAGGAGGAGGGAGGGGCTCTGCCTCTATTGTGGGTTACAGGTCCAATTTTTGAAGTCTTGTCCTACTCAGCCGGGAAACGCTTTGGCGGTTTAGCCTCGTCCCCGGAACCGCTTAAGGAGAAACCTTTGGTCACGGTTGTCCTTTCCTGGGTGGGCTCTTCCATAGTCACTCAGGCTCTTGTTGACTCCGGTGCTGCAGGCTATTTCATTGACAGTGCTTTTGTATCAAAGCACTCCAATCCTGTTTTGCCTCGATCTGTCCCACTTGCTATTGAGGCTATTGATGGCAGGCCCCTTCAACCCGCACTCGTTACTCACGAAACTGCTCCGTTGTCCATGGCTGTTGGGGCTCTCCATTTTGAAACCCTCCAGTTCCAGGTGATAAACTCTCCACATTTTCCGGTTGTTCTGGGTTATCCCTGGCTCCAAAAGCACAATCCCAGTCTCGACTGGCGCAGGTCTGAAATTTTGTTGTGGTCCCCGCAATGTATTTCCACTTGTCTTCGGAAACCAGTTAAAGTCTTGTGCACTTCTTCGGTATCTCAATTGCCAGAGGAGTACCGAGAGCTCCTAGACATTTTTGACAAGGTGCGTGCTGGTACGTAGCCTCCTCACCGGTCTTACGATTGTGCCATAGACCTGCAACCCAGAGCCATTCCTCCTCGGGGCCGGGTGTACCCTCTGTCTGTTGCAGAGAATTGTGCTATGGAAGAGTATGTTGACGATGCTCTGTCGCGGGGGATCATCCGCAAATCCTGCTCTCCTGCAGGGGCTGGCTTCTTCTTTGTGAAGAAAAAGGGTGGTGAGTTAAGACCATGCATCGATTATAGGGGTCTTAATCGTCTTACCATTAAGAATGCTTACCCTATTCCGCTCATTACAGAACTCTTTGTCCGCCTCAAGGGAGCTACGGTCTTTACTAAACTTGATTTGAGAGGAGTGTACAATCTCATTAGGATTAAGGAGGGCCATGAATGGAAAACAGCATTTAACACCAGGAGCGGGCATTATGAGTATATTGTAATGCCCTTTGGCCTATGTAATGCTCCTGCTGTTTTTCAGGAATTTATTAATGATGTCCTATGAGATATGTTGCAACAGTGTGTTGTGGTGTACTTAGACGACATCCTCATACACTCACCCACAATTGAGGCTCATCGTTCTGATGTTACACGGATTCTTCAGAGACTATGCGAGAATGGCTTGTTTTGTAAACTCGAGAAATGTGAGTTCCATCAGACTCAAGTAACCTTCCTAGGTTATGTTATCTCCATTGCAGGGTTCTCCATGGATCTTGACAAGTTATCTGCAGTTCTGCAGTGGCCTCGTCCAGTTGGTCTTCGGTCTATTCAACGTTTTTTGGGGTTCGCCAATTACTATAGAAAGTTTATTAAAAACCATCACAGACATGACCCGTAAAGAGAATGATCCACTCCATTGGTCACCTACTGCCATTAAGGCCTTTGATAGCCTTAAAGGGACAGTCTACATCAGAATTTTTATTGTTTTAAAAGATAGATAATCCCTTTATTACCCATTTCCCAGTTTTACATAACCAACACAGTTATAATAATATAATTTTAACCTCTGTGATTATCTTGTATCTAAGCCTCTGCAAACTGCCACTTTTTTCAGTTCTTTTGACAGACTTGCAGTCTAGCCAATCAGTGCCAGCTCCCAGATTACTTCACGTGCACGAGCACAGTGTAATCTATATGAAATATGTGAACTAACACCCTCTAGTGGTGAAAAACTGTTAAAATGCAATCTGAAAGAGGTGGGCTTCAAGGTCTAAGAAATTAGCATATGAACCTCCTAGGTTAATCTTTCAACTAAGAATACCAAGAGAACAAAGCAAAATTGGTGATAAAAGTAAATTGGAAAATTGTTTAAAATGACATGCTCTATCTGAATCATGAAAGTTTATTTTGGCCTAGACTGTCCCTTTAAGACTGCCTTTGCTGTCGCTCCAGTTCTGGCTCATCCTAACCCTGTCCTGCCATTCGTTCTTGAGGTCGATGCGTCTGAGACTGGAGTAGGTGCCCTCTTGTCTCAACGTCCTACGCCTGACGGTTCCTTGCATCCGTGTGGTTTCTTCTCTAAGAAATTGTCTCCAGCGGAGTGCAATTATGAAATTGGCTACAGGGAATTACTGGCCATAATTTTGGCACTCAAGGAATGGAGGCATCTTCTCGAGGGTACTAGCGTTCCAGTGCTCATTCTTACTGACCACAAGAATTTAACTTATATATCTGAAGCAAAACGTTTGTCGCCCAGACAGGCCAGATGGGTGCTATTTTTGTCTCGGTTTAATTATGTGGCCTCCTACCTGCCTGGTAGTAAGAATGTTAGGGCTGATGCCCTCTCTCGACAATTTTCGCCTCTGTCCAAGGAGGAGTCTGTACCTACTCCTGTTATACCTCCTGACCATATTTTGGCTACCATACGTACTAATTTGACTTCTCCCTTGGGGGAGGAGATCCTGGCTGCACAAACCAATGCACCTCCTGAGAAACCTAGTGGTAAGTGTTTTGTTCCTGAGAATCTTTGAAATAAACTTTTGCACACTTACCACTATCCAAAAGCCGCAGGTCAACTAGACAAGAACCAAATGATTTGGTCTGTCACTCGACAATTCTGGTGGCAAGGTCTTCGTTCTGATGTTGCTGCGTATGTTGCCTCCTGCTCAGTTTGTGCACAAAATAAGACTCCTCAACGTCTTCCTGTGGGTCTTCTTCAACCTATTGCTAATGGTGAGCGTCCTTGGACACATCTTTCCATGGATTTCATTGTCGAGCTCCCTGTTTCCAATGGCAATACTGTTATCCTTATGGTGGTTGACCGTTTTTATAAAATGTCACATTGCATTCCCTTGATGAAGCTGCCTACCTCTCAGGAGCTTGCTTCAATTTTTGCCTGGGAGGTCTTCCGTTTACATGGGTTACCCAAGGAGATAGTGTCGGACCGGGGTAGCCAGTTTGTCTCCAGATTTTGGCGTTCCTTTTGTGCTCAAATGGGGATCCAGCTTTCCTTCTCCTCGGCATATTACCCTCAATCTAATGGGGCTGCGGAACGGTCTAATCAAGCTCTGGAACAGTTCCTCCGTTGCTATGTCTCAGATCACCACAATAATTGGTCTGAACTGTTACCTTGGGCAGAGTTTGCTCATAATAGTGCTATTAATGCTTCCTCCAAGTTATCCCCGTTCATGGCGAATTATGGGTTTCAACCATCCTTGTCACCCGATTCATTCATGTCTCAGGGTATTCTGGTTTGGAGGAGCATCTCCGGCAACTCCGTTCCACGTGGGTGCAGATTCAGGATTGCCTTCATCGTTCTATGCAGCACCAAAGGTTCCAGGCTGATCGTAGGCGTCTGCCCGCACCTTCCAACCAGGTTGGTGAGAGAGTTTGGCTGTCCTCCCGCAACTTGAACCTTCATGTGCCTTCCAATAAATTGGCTCCCCGTTAGGTTGGTCCTTTTCGAATACTCCGACGGGTCAATCCTGTGGCCTACGCTCTTGACCTTCCTCCTGCTATGCGCATCTCCAATGTTTTTCTTGAAACCATTGGTTTGTAATCGGTTTACCACTGTGTTGCCTCGTCACCGTCCTATCTTTGTTGACAACCACGAGGAGTATGAGGTCAGCAGCATTATTGACTCTCGTATGTCCAGGGGCCGCGTACAGTATTTGGTTCACTGGAGGGGCTACGGTCAGGAGGAGCAATCATGGGTTACCTCCTCTAATCTTTATGCTCCCGCCCTCCTCCGTGCCTTCCATGCCCGTTTCCCCAATAAGCCTTTTGTTCTTCCGCGGGGGTGGGGTTGTTGAGGGGAGGGTACTGTCAGGGTTTTTTCCCTGTTTTGTTTGCCATGTGCTGCTGGCAGCCATTTTACTCACCTCTCTTGCTGACTCTGGTGCATACTGTGTGATGCTGCTCATTTCCTGCACTTTCTTTTATGGCTAGACTGGTGTACATCATCCGTGTGAGACAGGATGCAGTCTCAGAATTGTGATGTCATCACTTATTATTTAAAGGGCCTCTGTTCAGTATGTTTTGCCTTTGTGTTGTCTCAGACCTGTTTGTGAGAGTTCCTGTGTATTACCTGGCTGCCTGACGTCCTTCCTGGTTCCTGATCCCTGGCTTGTTCCTGACTCTGCTGTTTTCATTTTTCCTGATTCCGGCTCATCTGACTATTCACTTTGGCTCCTGACTCAGCTTGTCTGACTACCAGCTCTGGTTTTGACTCCTGGCTTGTTATTTGACTTGTGGACTTTTTATTATTTTTTGCTATTAATAAAGGTGTGATTATTTTTGCACTTTTCATCTCAGTCTGATTCCTGGCACCCTGACACCAGGAATGGGAGGTGGAAAAAGCATACAAGAGGCTGCTAGATCTCGTTCAGCAGCATGCCACAGATTCTGCAAGGAACTATGGTGCAGCAATCTGGGATGTATGGCAATTGGCCTCAGAGGAGTGGCAACAAGGAATGAGCTACCAGGAGCTGCTAGATCCTGATCAGCAGCCTGGCCTCAAGCTTATGGTCTTGGACCAGACAGCCACCCCAGCTGAAGCACTGGCAACAGAAGAGAGAGCCACTGGCCTCTGCCCAGCACCTGCAGCAGCTCCAGGAAACCAGGGAGAGGAGACAGTCTGTCTCTCTCCCCAGCGGCAGAGCCATTCCCAGGGAGCGGAGGTCGCTTACCTCCCTCCCCATTGACAGAACTACTTCCAGGGTAGAGGAGACAGTCGGTCTCTCTCCCCACTGGCAGAGCCACCCCCAGAGAGCAGAGGTCACCGACCTCCCTCCCTCCCCAGTGACAGAACCCCTTCCAGGGAGAGGAGACAGATGGTCTCTCTCTCCACCGGCAGAACCAGGGAGAGGAGACAGACGGTCTCTCTCCCCAGTGGCAGAGCCACCCCCAGGGAGCAGAGGTCGCCAACATCCCTCCCCAGCAACAGAACCCCTTCCAGGAAGAGGAGACAGTTGGTCTCTCTCCCCAGCAGCAGAGCCATCCCCAGGGAGCAGAGGTAGTCATCCTCCCTCCCCAGCAGCAGAACCCCTTTCCAGGAGAGGAGACAGTCGGTCTCTCTCCCCAGTGGCAGAGCCATCCCCAGGGAGCAGAGGTAGTTGTCCTCCCTGCCCAGCAACCAAACCCCTGCCAGGGAGCAGAGACAGCTGATATCCCTTCCCAGCAGCAGAACCCCTTCCAGGGAGAGGATGTAGCAGACCTCTCTCCCCAATGGCCAAACCCCTTCCAGGAAGCGGAGACAGTCAGTCTCCCTCCCCAACAGCAGAACAACTGTCACGATACTGTCTCTTTAAGAAGATCCATTACCTGCTCTAAGTTCACTCCCCTTAAATAGCTTGATCAGAACACCTGTAGTTGCTTGTTTATTGAATCACATTTGCTGACTACTTTCAAGCCAGACAGACCTAACTTCTATGGTGAATCGTTACCGGTAACCATTGCTTAAAGCTTTTACTCTGAACTATTTTGTTCTTGGAATTAAGACAAACTTATAGGAATTACCTCTGTATTCACTCCGGATTAAAAGCACTACAGGAAAAGTCTATTTTCTTCAAAAACTTTAACTCTGCACTACTGAAATCGGAACGCTGTTCAGCTGACGTCATCCGCTCTCTGTCAATACACAGAGCGCCTTCCTTCTCACGCTGCCGCCTCTCTCCTCCTCCCTGCAGCACAGGTTTACAGCTCCTCACTGAACAGCTGACAGGCAATCAGCACACCTTCGGTTTGCCTCAGAAGAGCCTATTCATATCCGCAAGTATTTGTAACTAATTCACTTTATATTATGTTACTATCTTAACATCACTTGCTACAATAACACATGACCTGCTTGAGATTGAACTGTTACTTGATACTAGAATATTGACTCTCAGTTTCTACTTGTATACTAATCAAAATCCTCAGTAACCTGTGTACTGATTTAATGCAACACAGTACTAATTACCAGGATGTTTCTTATCTGAATATCCTCATACCTGGATCTAAATTCTGTTATAGCCTAAAATTGTTTTCTAATTATTAAGACTCCTGCAATTGAACATCATTCAATTGTGAAAGAAGGATACATTTATTTTTCATTATTCATTGACTTGCTTACTAGTTTGAATATCCACATATCAAGCAAATGAATATATGCTGGAAATTCCTACTCAAGCTACAAAACCTCATTTTTATGAGAATAGTTTATTTATTTTATTAATGATTCTCAGCATATGATAGAATAAACAAGCCTAAAATAAATATGGATGCAGCTACTATGGCTACCGAAATAACTACTTTAAATCAAAAAGTAGAAATTCTGGCACAAGGTCTAAATGAGTTAAAAAATGAAAACAACACACTCAAGAGGTTAATGAATGACTATTTTTCACAGAAAACAACAGAGCATCCAGAACCTCATATTAACCCTCCTCCTATTTTCTCTGGTATACGTTCACGTTTCCGTGAGTTTAAAAACGCTTGTATATTAATGTTCACCATGAAACCAAAAACATATCATACTGACAGAATAAGAGTATGTACTGTTATTTCGTTTCTCAATGGAGAGCCCAGATCATGGGCAGACAGGTTTTTCGAAACCTCTGATCCTATCTTGGAGTCTTTAGATGATTTTTTTAAGGCAATGTCTGTTCTATATGAAGACAGTAATACTCAAATCACTGCCGAGAACAATCTAAGGACTCTGAGACAAGGAAAAAGACCAGTAGAAGATTATGTAGCCGAGTTCCAATTATGGGCCACAGACTCACAGTGGAATTCTGTGAGTCTAAGAAACCAATTTAGATTGGGACTCTCAGAACATTTAAAAGATGAATTGTCTCGAATTGATTTTCCAGAGTCCCTAGATGTTCTTATTAAAATATGTATTCAGATGGACCGCAGATACAGAGAACGACGCTCTGAGAAACAAAACACTGAACCTTATCCAAAGAAATATACAACTAATCATCCTGACAGAGGGAACATTACATCAGTCCCTATGGAGATCGGCACTATCAAAGGTCCACTTTCCCAAGAGGAAAAGTTTAGACGAAGACAAGCAAATTTGTGCATGTATTGTGGTCAAAAGGATCATACAGTTTCTAATTGTCCTATCTTGAATCGTCAAAAACGGGGTAAGATTTTATCAGTTAACCCTAAGACTGTATTTACTTGTGATACATGCATAACAATACCGTTGTCTTTGCAGTGGGATCAACATCTTCTCAAGAACGTGGCTATGATTGACTCCGGTGCTTATGGAATGTTCATTGATAATAATCTTGTAAATAAAAATAAAATACCTTGTGTGCTCAAGCAAAATCCTGTGTATGTAAAGGTAATTGATGGTTCCACTTATTTAAAAGGACCTATTACACACCATACAATACCCCTGTTAGTTACAACTGACAAAAATCACAAGGAATACATCACCTTTGATGTAATTCCTAGTTCTCTACATCCCATTATATTGGGATTCCCATGGTTGCAAAAACACAACCCTATGATAGATTGGTGCAAAAACTCTTTCATCTTTAACTCATCCTTTTGTTCCAATACCTGTTACCCATATGTAGAAATTAATCATGTTCAAAAACAGATCCCCTTGGAATATTCTGATTTCTCAGATGTGTTTAATCTCAAGGAGGCAGAAAATTTGCCCCCTCACCGTCCATACGACTGTCCTATCGAGACTAAACCAGGTACCACTATCCCTTTTGGTCGTATTTTCCCTTTGTCCCAAAAGGAATTAAAATATCTCAGAGATTATCTTGACGATAATTTAAGAAAGGGATTTATCTCTACCTCAACCTCACCCGCTGCTGCGGGGATATTTTTTGTAACTAACAAAGATGGCACCCTTAGGCCTATTATTGACTATAGAGGTCTAAATGCAATTACAATTAAAAACAGGTATCCCCTGCCTCTTATCCCTGAATTGCTAGAAAGGCTCACAGACGCTACTGTTTTTACCAAATTAGACCTCAAGGGGGCGTATAATCTTATTAGAATGCGAAAAGGGGATGAATGGAAAACAGCCTTCAGGACCCGTTATGGCCTATTCCAGTATAACGTCATGCCTTTTGGCTTAACAAATGCCCCCGCCACATTCCAATTCTTTATCAACGATATATTCAAAGATCTTATGGATGTGTGCGTAGTTATATATCTAGATGATATATTGATTTTTTCTAAAAATATCACTGAACATGTTAAGCACGTACGTTGGGTCCTTACAAGATTAAGAGAACATTGTTTATATGCCAAGGCTGAGAAATGTGAATTCCACGCAAAAACAATAAAATTTCTTGGATACATCATCTCCCCAACTGGAATCCTTATGGATCCTGACAAAGTGGAAGCCGTACTTAATTGGCCAACACCCACAACGCTTAAATCTTTACAAAGATTTTTAGGCTTCTCGAATTTCTATAGAAAATTCATACAAGGATTTTCAACAATAGTTCAACCATTAACTAAGCTCACTGGCAAACAAAAATTCAAATGGACAGACTCAGCTCAGGAAGCATTTGACCTATTAAAGAAAAGTTTTTCTACAGCACCAGTTTTGCAGTTACCAAACCCGGACTCTCAGTTCACCTTGGAAGTAGATGCTTCAAATATAGGTCTTGGTGCCATTCTGTCTCAACAACGCAAAGGAACTCAAGACCGTCATCCTGTTGCCTACTATTCTCGATTACTTACTACTGCTGAAAAGAATTATTCTATTGGAGATCTGGAGTTATTAGCAATAAAGAGTGCCCTTGAGCATTGGAGGCACCTACTAGAAGGAACTGAAGAACCTTTCCAGGTATTAACTGACCACAAGAACTTACAATATCTAAAAAGAAACAAGACACTTTCTTCAAGACAAGTACGCTGGTCACTGTTTTTTGACCGCTTTAACTTTCAGCTAACTTACAGACCCGGCTCCAGAAACATCCAGGCCGATGCTCTATCAAGATCCTTAATTCCACACTATGAGTCAGAGGAAGTCAGATCTATCATCCCTTCACACAAGATCCTAGCAACAGCAAGCACCTTTCTATCAGACCTACATACTGCCCAAGATATGGACAACTCCATACCAACTTCATGCTCGAAAGATCCTGTTTCTGGGTTGTTCTGCTTTAAAGAACTCATATACATACCCTCATCTTTACGCAAGGAACTTCTTCAACATATTCATGACTCCCCGATGTCTGGACATCCAGGAATGAATAAAACCCACGACTTATTAAATAGACAATACTGGTGGCCTCACATGAAGGAAGATGTAATTTCTTACATACGAAATTGCAATGTTTGCGCAAGAAACAAAAAGGCACATCATAAACCTTTTGGCTTATTAAACCCTCTACCTGTACCAGAAGTTCCATGGTCCATGATAGGCATGGATTTCATCGTAGATTTACCTAACTCACAAAATTTCACAACCATCTTGGTAGTGGTTGATCATTTAACTCGTTTGGCACATTTCATACCTCTGAAAAAGACCCCTAATGCTATAACAACTGCAAATGTGTTTTTCTCAAATATCGTTAAACAACACGGTTTACCCTCATCCATTGTAACCGACCGAGGAACACAATTTACTTCCAGGTTTTGGAAAGAACTCTGTCACCTACCCAAGATAACTCCTAGAATGTCAACAGCTTTTCACCCTCAGTCAAATGGCCTAACGGAACGTCTTAATCAGACCTTGGAACAATACTTACGTTGTTATGTATCACATATTCAGGATGACTGGGTAGACTGGTTACCCATGGCTGAGTTCTCATATAATAACACCTACAATTCATCCATTAAAATGTCTCCCTTTTTTGCCACGTATGGATTCCATCCTTTGACATTACCCAAAACTTCTACTACATCATCTACTCCTTATGTAGAGGATCATCTTACCAATATCAAGACATCCATGTTGACATTGAGAAAACATCTCCAAGACGCAAAAGATCACCAGAAAATGTATTTTGATAAAAAACATAAAGCACCTCCTTCCTATAAATTAGGAGATCTAGTGTGGCTCTCAACGAAAAATCTCAAACTCAAAGTGCCAGCAAAGAAATTAGCAAACCAATACATTGGACCATTTAAGGTTATAAAGATCATAAATAGTAATGCTTTAACTTTACGTTTACCATCTACATTAAGAATCCATCCCTCGTTCCACGTTTCCCTGCTAAAACCTTATCTTGGATCAACAGATTCCTTATCTCAAACCGATACCACCTCAATAGTTGATGATCAAATTGAATACGAGGTTGAAAAGATTCTTGACTCTCGTCTGAGACATAATAAATTGGAATATTTGGTTCATTGGACTGGATACGGAGTTGAGGAAGATTCTTGGATACCACTGAAAGATATACATGCTCCCCGTTTACTTACTGAATTTCATAATACTTATCCTTCCAAACCGGCTCCGAAAAAATGGTATGCCCCTTCCTGAAAGGGGGGATCTGTCACGATACTGTCTCTTTAAGAAGATCCATTACCTGCTCTAAGTTCACTCCCCTTAAATAGCTTGATCAGAACACCTGTAGTTGCTTGTTTATTGAATCACATTTGCTGACTACTTTCAAGCCAGACAGACCTAACTTCTATGGTGAATCGTTACCGGTAACCATTGCTTAAAGCTTTTACTCTGAACTATTTTGTTCTTGGAATTAAGACAAACTTATAGGAATTACCTCTGTATTCACTCCGGATTAAAAGCACTACAGGAAAAGTTTATTTTCTTCAAAAACTTTAACTCTGCACTACTGAAATCGGAACGCTGTTCAGCTGACGTCATCCGCTCTCTGTCAATACACAGAGCGCCTTCCTTCTCACGCTGCCGCCTCTCTCCTCCTCCCTGCAGCACAGGTTTACAGCTCCTCACTGAACAGCTGACAGGCAATCAGCACACCTTCGGTTTGCCTCAGAAGAGCCTATTCATATCCGCAAGTATTTGTAACTAATTCACTTTATATTATGTTACTATCTTAACATCACTTGCTACAATAACACATGACCTGCTTGAGATTGAACTGTTACTTGATACTAGAATATTGACTCTCAGTTTCTACTTGTATACTAATCAAAATCCTCAGTAATCTGTGTACTGATTTAATGCAACACAGTACTAATTACCAGGATGTTTCTTATCTGAATATCCTCATACCTGGATCTAAATTCTGTTATAGCCTAAAATTGTTTTCTAATTATTAAGACTCCTGCAATTGAACATCATTCAATTGTGAAAGAAGGATACATTTATTTTTCATTATTCATTGACTTGCTTACTAGTTTGAATATCCACATATCAAGCAAATGAATATATGCTGGAAATTCCTACTCAAGCTACAAAACCTCATTTTTATGAGAATAGTTTATTTATTTTATTAATGATTCTCAGCATATGATAACAACTTCCAGGGAGAGGAGGTGGCAGACCTCTCTCCCCAGTGGCCAAACCCCTTCCAGGGAGCGGAGACAGCTGGTCTCCCTCCCCAGCAGCAGAACCCCTTCCAGGGAGAGGAGGTAGGCGACCTCTATCCCCAGCGGCCGAACTTCTTCCATGGAGTGGAGACTGCCTGTCTCCCTTGGCAGAACTCTTTCCAGGGAGAGGAGGTGGCAGACCTCTCTCCCCATGGCCAAACTCCTTCCAGGGAGCGGAGGCTGCCAGTCTCCCTCCCCAGCGGCAGAACCCCTTCCAGGGAGAGGAGATGGCAGACCTCTCTCCCCATCAGTCGAACCCCTTCCAGGGAACGGAGACCACCGGTCTCCCTCCCCAGTGGCAGAACCCCTTCCAGGGATAGAAGATAGCAGACATCTCTCCCCAGTGGCACAACCCATTTCTGGGACTGGAGACAGCATGTCTCCCTCCCCAGCAGCAGAACCCCTTTCAGGGTGCAGAGACAGCCTGTCTCCCGTCCCAGCGGCAGAACCCCTTCCAGGGAGAGGAGGTGGTAGATCTCTTTTCCCAGCAGAACCCCTTCCAGGGAGCGGAGACAGTCTGTTTCTTTCCCAAGCGGCAGAACCCCTTCCAGGGAGAGGATGTAGCAGACCTCTCTCCCCAATGGCCGAACCCCTTCCAGGAAGCAGAGACAGTCGGTCTCCCTCCCCAACAGCAGAACAACTTCCAGGGAGAGGAGGTGGCAGACCTCTCTCCCCATCAGTCGAACCCCTTCCAGGGAACGGAGACCACCGGTCTCCCTCCCCAGTGGCAGAACCCCTTCCAGGGAGAGGAGGTAGGCGACCTCCATCCCCAGCGGCCGAACTCCTTCCATGGAGTCGAGACTGCCGGTCTCCCTCGGCAGAACCCCTTCTAGGGAGAGGAGATGACAGACCTCTCTCCCCAGCGGCCGAACCCATTCCATGGAGCAGAGGCTGCCGGTCTCCCTCCCCAGCGGCCGAACCCCTTCCAGGGAGCAGAGGCTGCCGGTCTCCCTCCCCAGCGGCAGAACCCCTTTCAGGTCGAGGAGACAGCCTGTCTCCCTTCCCAGTGGCAGAACCCCTTCCAGGGAGATGAGGTGGTAGATCTCTTTTCCCAGCAGAAACCCTTCCAGGGAGCGGAGACAGTCGGTCTCTTTCCCCAGTGGCAGGACCCCTTTTAGTGAGAGGAGGTGACGGACCTACCTCCCCAGCGGCAGAACCCCTTTCAGGGTGCGGAGACAGCCGGTCTCCCTCCCCAGCAGCAGAACCCCTTCCAGGGAGAGGAGGTAGCCAACCTATCTCCCGAGTGACCGAACCCCTTCCAGGGAGCGGAGACAGCTGGTCTCCCTCCCCAGCGGCATAGCCATTTCCCATGGAGCGGAGGTAGTCTACCTCCCTCCCCAGTGGCAGACTTCCATCCCGGGGGGAGAGACAGCCGGTTTCTCTCCCCAGCAGCTTGGCATGGTCTATGCCCTTTAACCATCAAGGAGGATTTCCCAAAGATGGCAGATGTTGCATTTGGCAAGGGGGATACCCGCCCATGCAGTTGGTGCCTGAAGTTTGGGCACCTGAGTTTTGCCTGCCCCACCATGGAGCAACCTCAACATGCAGTCTGGAGTGGAAATACAGCTGGGAAACCTGCAATGGCTTTGTTTGTTGGTGGGTCGGCAGGTAATCAGCAGAGTGCCACAGAGGGAGGCAGTGTGACCATGAGACTATAGGACACTGGGACTTGTGGGAGGGCAAATGTTCTGGAGCTGGTATTGAAGGCCTGTTTTTGGACTTATGCATTATGTAAATATCACTGCGCCCAGGGTGCAGTAGCTGAAGGCCAGCAGGGAGCAACAAGGATGCCACATGCCCCGGAGGGATGGGATGACTCCTCCTCGCAACCTACAAGTGGAGGGCCACCGTCGGACAGCCTCAAGTGGACCCATTGGGGTCTAGCCGGGTCTGCCAGACTGGAAGGGTGGAGATATCACGGATACCAGACCGCTAGGGCTTCCCCCCCCTCCTACCTGGCTAACTCCTTTTTACTTTGGATTTGACCCTTTCATGGCTTACAGGATCTCCCAGACTCTTGCTATCTGTTGTTTTGCTATGCATACTTTGTCAGGAAAGTGCTGAACTCTGACTGGGAAAACACTTCTCAGTTGGTCGGGCTCCTGGAACTGCCGGTCGGCAACATCACCCCGGACACCTGCTAACCTTTACCCCAGGTCGCTCCAGCAGCCCTTTGCCCCTGAGCTCCGCTCTTTTGAGGATTGGTAGCCCCTAGGGAGGACCAGAGGTGGGGTGATTACCGGAAGAGAGCTCCCTTGGGAAATGGGGGTTTTGGACACTCCCACCTCCATATCTTTACCAGGCTGTAACTCCTCCAATGACACCCTGGAAGTGCCGCTGCTCCCCCGGGATAACCCAGAAACTGCTACCTAAGTACTGTGGGGACTCTATGGAACTGTGGCTCCTATGGAGATGCCGGACTGTCTGGAGGGGCGGGAATTGTGAGAGATCTTGGGATCGGATAAGGCTCTGAATGTGTATATAAGCAGTGTGTGTTTCACAATAAAGTCAGTTCTTGTTTCACCTGAATACTAGTCTATCTAGTTCTTTGGGTGGACTCCTGAATACTAGTCTGTCTATAATCACTTTCTTCACTACATAGCGACCTGTTCCAGGTATAGGAAGAATCCTTCTGGCGGAGCTACCTAGTCGGGGTAGCCGGTATCCGTCAGGGGTGGGCTACAATAACTTGGCGGCAAAAAAGCTGCAGTCGGCAGGGAGGAATCAGGACCCTTTTGGTGGAGCTACCCAGTCGGGGTAGCCGGGGTCCATCACACCCTATACTTTCAATAGGAAGTAATAATAGCTTGCTCATTACTATCTGTCTTTACACTCTGGATGAGACCTAAGGGTTGATTTAAGGCCCGCTCGGAAACAATGGGAACAAGGGCCATTTGAACCTTGTTAAATCTACCCCCTGGGATGTGAGACCTGGGACTTTAACACCAGAGTAGGGATTACCTAAAGATACAAGCTGCAGTCAGCAACTGACAGGCAGAGCACAGCCACAGTCATATCTAATAGGCTTGTTTGGAACAGGCTAAGGGCAGGACGTGCAAGACAATTACTGCACAAAATCAGGAACAGGCTGAGGTCAACACCAATCAACCAATCTTCAGACATGGGCCGAGCAGAAAGTAGTTGAGGATAGCCAAGTCAAAAAGCAGAAGTCAAATCACCATAAAAAGCAGTCCCAGGAAACGACAAATACGTGTGTGTCTATAAATAGTCGCTGTCATGGGAAAATCTTGTACAAAACATTAAATAAAAACACTGAGATGCAGCAACTAATATTGTCTGAATATTCTATTGACAGCTGATGACCAAGCCCCTCCTTCCACTTTATTTGTTTAAACCAAAATTGTTACTGGAGTAGAAAAGGTATGCTGCTGTCATTTTGTTAGCAAAGCTTTCATGTTTTTGCAGTAATCACTTGTATCAACTCTGCTAAGGCCATTTACCAACAGATACATGGTGGTCTTTGGCAAAATAAATTATGAATAAAAAGTGTTTTGTTTGATTTCACATTAACAAACATTTTATATTACAAAGTTAAACTAACTTCTGTGACTTTAAAGGGACAAAAAACCCAAAATGTTTATTTCGTGATTCAGATTGAGCTTACAATTTACTTATATTAGCAATTTTGCTTTGCTCTCTTGGTATCTTTTGTTGAAAGAGCAACAATGTACTACTGGAATCTAGCTGAACACATAAGGTAAGCCCATAACAAGTGGGCTAACACAACATGATGAAATATGAATATTTCACATTCCAATGTTCTTCAAATAGAAGAATATGTTCTATTTATTCTAATATATATATATACCAGTCCTAAAGCCTGTGTACACGGGACATTTTTTTGCAGTACAGCGGTCCCACCCCTTGCTCTCTCTCTATATCCCCTCTCTTTTGATATCTCTTTCTCCCCTCTCTTTTGATATCTATTTCTCCCCTCTCTTTTGCTCTCTCTCTCCCCCCTCTCTTTTGCTCTCTCTCTCCCCTCTTTTGCTCTCTCTTTCTCCCCTCTCTTTTCCCCCTCTCTTTTGCTCTCTCTCTCCCCCTCTCTCTTTTGCTATCTCTCTCCCTCTTTTGTTGTCTCTCTCCCTCTTTTGCTGTCTCTCTCCCTCTCTTTTGCTCTCTCTCTCCCCCTCTCTTTTTCTCTCTCTCTCTCCCCTCTTTTACTCTCTCTTTCTCCCTTCTCTTTTGCTCTCTCTCTCCCCCCTCTCTTTTGCTCTCTCTCGCCCCCCTCTCTTTTGCTCTCTCTCTCCCCCCTCTATTTTGCTGTCTCTCTCCCTATTTTGCTGTCTCTCTCCCTCTTTTGCTGTCTCTCTCCATCTCTTTTGCTCTCTCTCTTCCCCCTCTCATTTGCTCTCTCTCTGCTCTCGTTTTCTCTCTCTCTCCCTCTCCTCTCTTTTTCTCTCTCTCTCCCTCTCTTTTGCTGTCTCTCTCCCTCTCTTTTGCTGTCTCTCTCCCTCTCTTTTGTGCTCTCTCCTCCTCTCTTTTGCGCTGTCTCCCCCTCTCTTTTGCGCTCTCTCCCCCTCTCTTTTGCACTCTCTCCCCCTCTCTTTTGCGCTCTCTCCCCCCTCTCTTTTGCGCTCTCTCCCCCCTCTCTTTTGCGCTCTCTCCCCCCTCTCTTTTGGGCTCTCTCTCCCTCTCTTTTGCGCTCTCTTCCCCCTCTCTTTTGTGCTTTCTCCCCCTCTCTTTTGTGCTCTCTCCCCCCTTCCTTTTGTGCTCGCTCTCCCTCTCTCTCTTTTGTGCTCTCTCCCCCCCTCTCTTTTGTGCTCTCCCCCCTCTCTTTTGTGCTCTCTCCCCTCTCTTTTGCACTCTCTCCCCCCTCTCTTTTGCGCTCTCTCCCCCTCTCTTTTGCGCTCTCTCCCCCCTCTCTTTTGCACTCTCTCCCCCCTCTCTTTTGCACTCTCTTCCAATCTCTTTTGTGCTCTCTCCCCCTCTCTCTTTTGTGCTCTCTCTCTTGTGCTCTCTCCCCCTCTCTCTTTTGTGCTCTCCCCCTCTCTTTTGTGCTCTCTCCCCCCTCTCTTTTGTGCTCTCTCCCCCCTCTCTTTTGCTCACTCTACCCCCTCTATTTTGCACACTCTCCCCCTCTCTTTTGCTGTCTCTATCCCCCCTCTCTTTATCCCCCCTCTTCTGCTCTCTCTATCCCCTTCTTTTTAGAGCTCTCTGTCACAATCACTCACTGTGCACTCACCCGGCATCTGGCCCCACCCAGCCCCGCCCATGTCACGCTCGACCCCACCCACGCCACGCCCGGCCCCGTCCACGCCACGTCCGGGCCCCGTCCACCCGCACCCGCCGCAACGCCCACTCCACCACACGCGACGCCAAGAGGAAGACAGTTAGAAGGCCAGGTGTGTTTGTCCTCGTGCACAGTCTCTGCGCATGACAGCTTCGGACAAACACACTTGGCCTTTTATTATATAGGATATATATATATATATATATATATATATATATATATATATACACAGTATCTCACAAAACGGAGTACACCCCTCACATTTTTGTAAATATTTTTTTACTTATTTTTATGTGACAACACTGAAGAAATGACACTTTGCTACAATGTAAAGTAGTGAGTGTATAGTCTGCATAACAGTGTAAATGGGCTGTCCCCTCAAAATAACTCAACACACAGCCATGTCTAAACCATTGTCAACAAAAGTGAGTACACCCCTAAGTGGAAATGTCCAAATTGGGCCCAAAGTGTCAATATTTTGTGTGGCCAACATTATTTTCCAACACTGCCTTAACCCTCTTGGGCATGGAGTTCATCAGAGCTTCACAGGTTGCCACTGGAGTCCTCTTCTACTCCTCTGTGACAACATCACGGAGCTGGTGGATGTTAGATGCTCCACAGATGCTCAATAGTGTTTAGGTCTGAAGACATGCTTGGCCAGTCTATCACCTTTACCCTCTGCTTCTTTAGCAAGGCAGTGGTCATCTTGGAGGTGTGTTTGGGGTTGTTATCATGTTGGAATACTGCCCTGCGGCCCAGTCTCCGAAGGGAGGGGATCATGCTCGGCTTCAGTATGTCACAGAACATGTTGGCATTTATGGTTCCCTCAATTAACTGTAGCTCCCCAATTAACTGTAGCTTCGGCAGCACTCAATCAGGCCTAGACCATGACACTCCCACCACTATGCTTGACTGTAGGCAAGACAAACTTGTCTTTGTACTCCTCATCTGGTTGCCTGCCACACACGCTTGACACCATCTGAACCAAATAAGTTTATCTTGGTCTTATCGGACCACAGGACATGGTTCCAATAATCTATGTCCTTAGTCTGCTTGTCTTCAGCAAACTGTTTTGCGGGCTTTCTTGTGCATCATCTTTAGAAGAGGCTTCCTTTTGGGAGGACAGCCAATGCAGACAAATTTGATGCAGTGTGCTATCTATGCTCTGAGCACTGACAGGCTGACCCCCCACCCCTTTAACCTCTGCAGCAATGCTGGCAGCACTCATATGTCTATTTCCCAAAGACAATCTCTGGATATGACGCTGAGCACAAGCACTCAACTTCTTTGGTCGACCATGGCGTGGCCTGTTCTGAGTGAAACCTGTCCCGTGAAACTACTGTATGGTCTTGCCCACCGTGCTGCAGCTCAGTTTCAGGGTCTTGGCAATCTTCTTATAGCCTAGGCCATCTTTATGTGGAACAACAATTCTTTTTTTCAGATACTCAGAGAGTTCTTTTTCATGAGGTGCCATGTTGAACTTCCAGTGACCAGTACGAGTCCCATGAAACTGGGGAGGGAAAATGGCTAATTGGGCCCAATTTGGACATTTCCACTTAGGGGTGTACTCACTTTTGTTGCCAACGGTTTAGACATTAATGGCTGTGTGTTGAGTTATTTTGAGGGGACATTTCTTCAGTGTTGTCACATAAAAATATATAATAAAATATTTACAAAAATGTGAGGGGTGTACTCACTTTTGTGAGATACTGTATATAATTAGTTTGTGAAAGTCCTGCGAGTGCATTTACATTTTTCTCATATATATATATATATATATATATATATATATATATATATATATATATATATATATATAAAATGATTTTTGGTAAAATATATATATATATAGAAATATTATTATATATATGCCTTGCTGGCTTTTATGTTTTGCTTATAGCTAACGCATAGTATATCTATACCTATATATAGGTATAGATATATACAGATATATACAGTATATATATACGAAAATCTATTTAAAAATACTTAGAACATATTACCCAATGTGAAGAACATTGGACTGTAAATTATGAACAGTACATATACAGTAAAACACAGAAATATTGATATACATATGTATACACATATATACACATATATATGCATACATACACATATTTAGACATGTATATGTATGAATCTCTACGTTAAACCCTATTGCCAGCCTTTTTTTTCTAATTCCTGAGATCTCATATCTTTGAGCCCTTATAACGCTTTAATGCAATTGTTTTATAGATAATTTTATCAGGCATTGTTCATATGAGTGTACCTGTACTCTTAAATGTATTTTTGATGTGATTTGTGCCACTTTTTTGTCTCGCCTAATAGTAGTTAACCAGAGCTCGAGAGAAAGAGTTAGCAACAGTTAGCTCTCCACTCCTTATCTAGCCCTTAATGGGCATAACACATGTATTTCAATGTTTATTGCACAAATTATCATTAAACCAATTTATTTTAAATTATGCAATTATTTGAACTTTAAAAAGCTTAAAGAGATATGAAAACCAAAAGTCTTTCTTGATTAAGATAGAGCATGCATGCTAAGAGTAAAATGGGCTGGCTCCTAAGCTTACATTCCTGCTGTTTCAAATAAAGATACAAAGAGAATGAAGAAAAATTGATAATAGGAGTAAATGAGAAAGTTGCTTAAAATTGCATGCATGCTCTATCTGAATCATGAAATAAGACAATTGTGTTTCATATCCCTTTAAGTGACATTTATAAATATCAGGAAATGTTATAATATTACACAGGATTGCAGCTACTTCACATTGCCACCCAGTTGGCAAAATTTTCTGTGGAGCACTCAGATCCCCTTTTCAAATGGACTGGGCTTTCTCTTTCCCACCCACACTGGATAGCTGATTTCTGCTAATGTCTGTTGTTTACACAGTATTTCTATAACTAATACTGCAGTATTTACATTTTCAGCATAGGTGGCATTTTCAACTGGCAAATGCAGCTGTTTCAAATGACTAATAATTCATACACTCCAGCAGTAATAAGGATTACTAAAAACACATTAAAAGGGAATATATTTTTACATCACCATGTCCCTTTAAGTAAAATTCTAACATTCTGGGTTTTAAATTAGTTTTGGCCAACATTTTCCCGTTGCCCTTTGGAAGTTTCAGTTTACCACTGACTTTCCATGTGATCATTGAACAGTGATGAGTTCAAAGAAATCTGCGGAATAAAAACTCCTCTGTCTTCCCTTTAGCTTGTTTGGTCCTCTCAGCTAATATGCATTAAATGTCTCAGAAATTGATGAAATGGTTGGAAAATTGATTTGGAATTTTACTGTTACTTATGTTTGTTTTTGACCCACTCCCAGATGAATTATTAGTATTATTATACCGATTAATAGGTTTGCGGCATATATATGCTCATTTCTCCTTAGACAGTAGAGTGTGTCCTTATATTGTAAAAGGAGATAGTTTGTAGAATTTCAGGTTTTTAAAGGGACATAAACACTAAGAGACCTATTTATCAAAGGTCTTGCAAACCTGATCCGACAGTGCGGATCAGGTCCACAAGACCTCGCTGAATGTGGAGAGCAATACGGTCTCTGTATTCAGCATTACATCAGCAGCTCACAAGAGCTGCTGGTGCAACGCTGCCCCCTGCAGACTCGCGGCCAATCGGCCACTAGCAGGGGGTGTCAATCAACATGATCGTACTCGATCGGGTTGAATTCCGGCGATCTCTGTCCGCCTGCTCAGAGCAGATGGACAGCGTTATGGAGGAGCAGTCTTTAGACCACTGCTTCATAACTTCTGTTTCTGGCGAGTGTGAAGACTCGCCAGAAACACGAGCCCACAAGCTCCACAAGCTTGATAAATGGGCCTCTAAGGGTCAGATTACAAGTGGAGCGGTAGTTATACAAAAAGGAGGTAAAAGACCACCAAAAAATGTACACTTGGAAAGCACTCAAATTTCCTTACAGTGAACTGGGATTAATGAGCTACAGGTAGTGGCTATTTTAGGGAAACAAAATTAAAATATAACTTTTATTAGGGCATTAAAATAATGGCAAAACAATACTCATTAAAATCACAGGAAATTGTTTTAACCTAAATCTAGGTAAAATAGTGGTATATGCGATGCAATCTATAAATAGCAAGTCACAATGCTAGGACTCCCCTGGAACAATTATAGATTAAATAGTAACTTTATCTGAAAGGACCTAGGATGTGATAATGAATCCATAGTCTTCAGATAAATACTATAGTATGTAATTCCATTAATTTTGTGTACCTAAGGGAGTCTTAGTACTAAAATTGTATCAAGTTGAATAAGGGTGTATACTCATTAAAGATATGACGTAGTGATTATGGCACATTGTGGTGTCCCATGTACAAAGAAAATGATAGCTATACCTTTCCAATATGATTCAGGTAGTCTTTAATAATCTTGTAGTATTCTGACTGTTTTTTGTATTAATATCTTAATTCAATGCAATGACATATGGGTAATTCCACAATTTTTATATACGTATCCTTCGCCTAAATAGGATCAGACAGTCTTAAGTATTATTTTTTAATGAACGTTTAATACCAAACATAAATAAGTTTGAGTTGGATTTTACATTCTACACAAGATATTCATTCACATAGTTTGAATATACTCTGGTTGTAAGAATAGATTTTTCAAAATTTCAGTTGGTGATATTCAATTCAGTACTAGTTACTCTGGATTAGTATATGTAAATGAAGACAGGATTGCTGGTGTATGATCTGCTGTGATTTCGAAAATACACAATGATATTAATTTATATGCTTTAATAATATTAGCAGATCATATCCATTTGTAAATGGTAAATTGTAAAATACTTTATTCAAATCAAGCACATCATCTAGTACCATGTTTATAGTTAGTTAATTCTCAGCAATCATGTAGGCTTAAATATAATGTTTCAAATAGTCTAGGTAGCAATTTTTAAGAATATCAGATGAAAATGTTCTTATTCCTATAGCGGATTATGCTGAAATTATTCTTATTCCTGTTGCGGATCAAGTATAGTTCACAATTTCTAAATCACTATTTTCTCTTAAGCGAAGTACTGTTTGCGTTTGTAAACTGACGTGCTGTTTTGCACGTACACATCAGGAACCGGATATGCTGTTGTCTATACTAAGCAATATTATCGGTTTTGAATATTTATACTCAGTTCCGGTTCTATAAACCGGCTCTAAACTCAACCGTTATCAGATCCTGGGTATGCGTGTATCTGATAAATAGATATATAAAAAATACTAATAAAGCCCAATTGCTGGTATCGAATTAGCCCCAATCATTCGTAGTAAAAAACCAACCATTTTAAATAAAGCTGTCTACAAATGTTAAATAAAACAGTTCTATAAGCACCCCACCATCATATCTATTGGAAATATACGCCTAGATTTAGAGTTTTGTCTGTGAAAACCTGCGGCTCTAACGCTCCTTTTTTTTCCAGCGCACCCTTAAGCCAACGCTGGTATTATGAGTTTTCTGAATGGCTGCGTTAGCCTCAGAAAAGTGAGCGTTGAGCCAAATTTAGCGCCACTTCAACCCTCAATACCAGCGTTGCTTACGGTAGCGGTAAGCTGGAAAAACGTGCTCGTGCACGATATCCCCATAGGAAACAATGGGGCTAAGCTGGCTGAAAAAAAACCTAACACCTGCAAAAAAAGCAGCGTTCAGCTCTTAACGCAGCCCCATTGTTTCCTATGGGGAAACACTTTCTAAATCTACACCTAACACCCTAACATGAACCCCGAGTCTAAACAACCCTAACCTTACACTTATTAACCCCTAATCTGCCGCCCACGCTATTGCTGACACCTGCATTTTATTATTAACCCCTAATCTGCAGCTCCTGACACCGCCGCCACCTACATTATCCCTATGAACCCCTAATCTGCTGTCCCTAACATCGCCGACACCTACATTTAATTTATTAACCCATAATCTGCCCCCCCAACGTCGTCGCCATCTACCTACACTTATTAAGCCCTAAATTAACCCCTAATCTGCCGACCGGACATCGCTGCCACTATAATAAATGTATTAACCCCTAAACCGCCGCACTCCCGCCTCGCAAACACTATAATAAACTTTATTAACCCCTAATCTGCCCTCCCTAACATCGCCGCCACCTACCTACAATTATTAACCCCTAATCTGCCGACCGGACATCACTGCCACTATAATAAATGTATTAACCCCTAAACCGCCGCACTCCTGCCTCGCAAACACTATAATAAATGTTATTAACCCCTAATCTGCCCTCCCTAACATCGACGCCACCTACCTACAATTATTAACCCTTAATCTGCCGAACGAACATCGCCGCCACTATAATAAATGTATTCACCCCTAAACCTAAGTCTAACCCTAACCCTAACACCCCCCCTAAGTTAAATATAATTTAAATAAATCTAAATAAATTTACTATAATTAAATAAATGAATCCTATTTAAAACTAAATACTTACCTATAAAATAAACCCTAATATAGCTACAATATAACTAATAGTTACATTGCAGCTATTTTAGGATTTATATTTATTTTACAGGCAACTTTGTATTTATTTTAACTAGGTACAATAGCTATTAAATAGTTAATAACTATTTAATAGCTACCTTGTTAAAATAATTACAAAATAACCTGTAAAATAAATCCTAACCTAAGTTACAATTACACCTAACACTACACTATCAATAAATTAATTAAATAAATTAACTACAATTATCTAAACTAAAATACAATTAAATAAACTAAACTATAGCACAAAAAAACAAAACACTAAATTACAAAAAATAAAAAAATATTACAAGAATTTTAATCTAATTACACCTAATCTAAGCCCCCTAATAAAATAAAAAAGCCCCCCAAAATAATAAAATTCCCTACCCTATACTAAATTACAAAAGTAATCAGCTCTTTTACCAGCCCTTAAAAGGGCTTTTTGCGTGGCATTGCCCCAAAGTAATCAGCTCTTTTACCTTTAAAAAAAAATACAAGACCCCCCCAACATTACAACCCACCACCCACACACCCCTACTCTAAAACCCACCCGATCCCCCCTAAAACCTAACACTACCACATGGAAGATCACCATACCTTGAGCCGTCTTCACCCAACCGGGCTGAACTATTCATCCGATGCGGGCACAAGTGGTCCTCCAGCCGGGCAGAAGTCTTCATCCAATCAGGGCAGAAGAGGTCCTCCATCCAGCAGCATCTTCTATCTTCATCCTTCCGGCGATGAAGACCTCCGGCGCAGAACATCCAGCTCTACCGATGACTACCCGACGAATGACTGGTCCTTTAAATTACGTCATCCAAGATGGCGTCCCTCGAATTCCGATTGGACGCCATCTTGGATAGGAAAAATCTGATTGGCTGATGTAATCAGCCAATTGGATTGAAGTTCAATCCGATTGGCGGATTAAATCAACCAATCGGATTTTTCCTACCTTAATTCGGATTGGCTGATACAATCCTATCAGCCAATCGGAATACGAGGGACGCCATCTTTGATGATGTCATTTAAAGGACCAGTCATTCGTCGGGTAGTCGTCGGTAGAGCTGGATGTTCCGCGCCGGAGGTCTTCAAGATGGAGTCGCTCATCGCCGGAAGGATGAAGATAGAAGATGCCGCTTGGATGAAGACTTCTGCTGGATGGAGTACTTCTTCTGCCCCGATCGGTTGAAGACTTCTACCCGGCTGGAGGACCACTTGTGCCCGCATCGGATGAAGAGTTCGGCCCGGTTGGGTGAAGACGGCTCAAGGTAGGGTGATCTTCAATGGGGTAGTGTTAGGTTTATTTAAGGGGGGATCTAGTGGGTTTTAGAGTAGGGTTTTAGAGTAGGGGTGTGTGGGTGGTGGGTTGTAATGTTGGGGGGGTCTTGTATTTTTTTTTACAGGTAAAAGAGCTGATTACTTTGGGACAATTTTAAGGGCTGGTAAAAAAGCTGATTACTTTTGTAATTTAGTATAGGGTAGGGAATTTTTTTTAATTTTTTTTTTTTATTAGGGGGCTTAGATTAGGTGTAATTAGATTAAATTCTTGTAATATATTTTTCTTTTTTGTAATTTAGTGGGGGGGGGGTTGTACTATAGGTTAGTTGATTTATTTGTATTTTAGTTTAGATAATTGTAGGTAATTTATTTAATTAATTTATTGATAGTGTAGTGTTAGGTGTAATTGTAACTTAGGTTAGGATTTATTTTACAGGTAATTTTGTAATTATTTTAACTAGGTAGCTATTAAATACTTATTAACTATTTAATAGCTATTGTACCTAGTTAAAATAAATACAAAGTTGCCTGTAAAATAAATATAAATCCTAAAATAGCTACAATGTAACTATTAGTTATATTGTAGCTATATTAGGGTTTATTTTATAGGTTAGTATTTAGTTTTAAATAGGATTAATTTATTTAATTATAGTAAATTTATTTAGATTTATTTAAATTATATTTAACTTAGGGGGGGGGTGTTAGGGTTAGGGTTAGATTTAGGTTTAGGGGTTAATACATTTATTATAGTAGTGGCGATGTTGGGGACGGCAGATTAGGGGTTAATAATTGTAGGTAGGTGGCGGCGATGTTAGGGAGGGCAGATTAAGGGTTAATAAAATGTATTATAGTGTTTGCGAGGCGGGAGTGCGGCGGTTTAGGGGTTAATACATTTAATACAGTGGCGGCGATGTCCGGTCGGCAGATTAGGGGTTAATAAGTGTAGGTAGGTGGCGGTGATGTTGGGGGGCAGATTAGGGGTTAATAAATATAATATAGGTTTCGGCGATGTTAGGAACAGCAGATTAGGGGTTCATAGCTATAATGTAGGTGGTGGAGGTTTCCGGTCGGCAGATTAGGGGTTAAATAATTTTATTTTAGTGTTTGCGATGTGGGGGGGCCTCGGTTTAGGGTTCATAGGTAGTTTATGGGTGTTAGTGTACTTTGTAGCACTGTAGTTAAGAGCTTTATGTTCCGGCGTTAGCCCATAAAACTCTTAACTACTGACTTTTTAGGCGGTAGGAATCTTGGCGGTAGAGGCTGTACCGCTCACTTCTTCCTAGACTCGTAATACCGGCATTGGGCAAATCCCATAGAAAAGATAGGATACGCAATTGACGTAAGGGGATTTGCGGTAGCCAAAAGTCGCGGAAGAAAAGTGAGCGGTAGACCCTTTCCTGCCTGACTCGTAATACCAGCGGGCATTAAAAAGCAGCGTTAGGACCCCTTAACGCTGCTTTTTAAGGCTAACGCAGAACTCTAAATCTAGGTGTACGTTTGTAAGATTGAACGCTGCAGCTTAAGTCAAAATCATTTTCATCAAGCTGCAGACGGCCACCACGTTAAGCTATTATTTTAAGTTAATTTCCTGCTAAATTAAAAAGAAGAATGAGAGCCCATTTAACTCCCAACCTCCCCTGACATGTTTTGCCGACGGGGTCAGCTTTCTCAAAGGGTTTACGGACGTACCGTTATGGCGGGTATTTATTCTCCTACGCCTATTATTGTGATGTCATTGTATGTTCTCCAATGGTAACAACTGAGTGTTGATGTTGCAAATTTTGCAACAATACATCAAAGTATAGTAATTTGTCTTCATACATTGTAACCTTTATATGTGACAATTTGGAATGCTTTACTTGCATTTACTTGGACATGAATTATATATAATGCGCATTCTTATTTGTTATATTTAAAATAGCTTGAATAGAGGGATGATGTTCAAGTGTTAGTCTAATGTTGACTTATTACTGGTCACAACAATGATATTTATAATCTATACAAATATGAAACGAATTGTAACAATTGTTAAAAATACTTTCAGTATTTAGTCTATATACAGATTACGAACAAAGATTGTTAAAGCAATTCTGACAGATAAGGGATTCAACTAGATTATTCCAAATTTATGTGTTCTCAGTATTTAGGTTCTAACATTCATTGCAATTTGTAATAAATATCATATTGTTATATTTATCTGTAAATAATCCCTTACTAATATTTACATCTTGTACCTAAATACATTGAGATTTTATGTTAGGCATCACCACATTTACAGTGGTTTTGGAGAAGTTACATAATTTCCCTCCCATGTTAGTTAGATTATTGGCTTTAAACGGTCTAAAACATATATCTGAAATACGTGTGGTTAAGATGGAGCTACCAAATTAATAGGATGATTCTTTATATCAATTTTATCTCAATCCTAATTCGCTTTGTTTCTAAATCAGAGATTTCCAAGTTACAAGTAATTTGAGGGAGTGAAAAAATTATAATTACGAGTGAAATAACGAACATGAATGAAGTGATCCTGGGATAATTGTGATGATCATGTGATTTTACTGAAAGTGATCGTGAAGATAAAGACTGAGGTGTACTCATAGTGCTTATTACAATAACAATAATGTGTTTAACAGGGGGGGGCTTAGATGAGTTCCTATAACATAATTATGTGACAAAGTCAGTCATACTTATTTTGGTAGCAAGGAATTTCGTGCAGACGGACAGGGTTATGGAGCAGCAGTCTTTAGACCACAGCTTCATAACTGTTTTTTTCTGGCGAGTCTGAAGACTCGCCAGAAACACGGGCCCGCAAGCTCCATACGGAGCTTGATAAATGGGCCTCTAAGGGTCAGATTACAAGTGGAGCGGTATTTAAAGGGATAGAAAAGCCAAAATTAGACTTGCATGATTCAGATAGCGCATGTAATTTTAAGACACTTTTAAATTCACTCATATTTTCAAATGTGCGTCGCTCTCTTGGTATCCCTTGTTGAAAAAGAATGCACACATATCCTACACTAGAGGAAGTTAGCTGCTGATTGGTACCTGCACACATTTGTCTCTTGTGATTGGCTAACTGTGTTCAGCTAGCTGCCAGTAGTGCAATGCTGTTCCTTCAGCAAAGTATGACAAGATAATGAAGCAAATCTGATAATAGAAGTAAATTGGAAAGTTGTTTAAAATTGTATGCTCTATCCTAATCATGAAAGAAAATGTTGGTGTCTCCTGTCCCTTTAATGCTCCCGCTTGAGCGCTAACTCTGCTAGAAATACGTTTTTTGTGCACATTGAGTAGCACTTGTATTACAAGTTAAAAGTTAAAAGTATTTGCTTGCGGGCTAACCTGAAGCACGTAAAAAGCTGAAGTTAGAATATTGCACGCACATTCACGTATTCTCCTATATAAGTCAATGGAGTAAACCAGATCACAATTCTCAAGTGCCCTGTATCATTACACACTCACTTAAATGTGTAAAATTCCACCCCTTCTCTTATGCGACCAATCTCGTGAGAGAAGGGCCTGTCAATTACTCCGAATGAACGTGTTTGGGGTCATTTTTATCTGCCTCCTTAGAGGTGGCAGAGATTGTAAGAAGCAGCGGTCGGATGAGGGAGCCTGCTCCGCATATGCACTATGGCAGCATCCACTGCTTTTACATGGAGCCCATAGACTGGATCAATACAAATGTATCCATATTACACTACTGGTATTCTTCTAGGTCTAGAAACTCTGAAACTTTATTTCTCCACATGGAGACTGATGGGGTTTCTCTATAGCTCCAAATTTTGGCTATTGAAACTTTAATGTAGAGAATATGTTAAATCAATATTAAATAATATATTAAATAATATATAAAATATAATAATATAATATTAAATAATAGGTCATAACACATAGTTGTGCTTGGGCATTACAACTTTAGCACTGTTCACCATTAGGTGGGTAAGAAATCTTAGCAAAGTGATATGAAACGAAAAATGTTTCTTTCATGATTCAGATAGAGTATGCTATTTTTAACAACTTTCTATTTTACTTCTATTATCAATTATGTTTCATTCCATTTGTATCTTTTGTTGAAATGCAGGGACATATGCTTAGGAGCCAGCCCATATCTGGAGCCCTATATGGCAGCAGTTTTGCAATAATGTTTTCCATTTGAACTAGATGGCAACATTATTCCATGCCATGAAGTGCCCCAGACACCTACCTAAGTATCTTTTCAACACAGAATACCATGGGAACAAAGCAAATTTGATAATAGAAGTAAAATGGAAACTTTTTAAAAATGTTATGCTCTGTCTGAATCACAAAATAATTTTTTTTGGGTTTCATATCCCTTTAACCCCTTAAAGGACACTGAACCCAATTGTTTTCTTTTGTGATTTAGATAGAGCATGCAATTTTAAGCAACTTTCTAATTTACTCCTATTATCAAATTTTCTTCATTCTCTTGGTATCTTTATTTGAAATGCAAGAAGTTTAGATGCCGGCCCATTTTTGGTGAACAACCTGGGTTGTTCTTGCTGATTGGTGGATAAATTCACCCACCAATAAACAAGTGCTTTCAGTGGTTCTAAACCAAAAAAATAGCTTAGATGCTTTCTTTTTCAAATAAAGAAAGCAAGAGAAGGAAGAAAAAATTATAATAGGAGTACATTAGAAAGTTGCTTAAAATTGCATGCTCTATCTGAATCACAAAAGAAAAAAATTTGGGTTCAGTGTCCCTTTAAGGACCACAGCACTTTTCCATTTTCTGACCATCTGGGACCAAGGCTATTTTTACATTTTTGCGGTGTTTGTGTTTAGCTGTAATTTTACTCTTACTCATTTACTGTACCCACACATATTATATACCGTTTTTCTCGCCATGAAATTGAATTTCTAAAGACACCATTATTTTCATCATATCTTATAAATTACTATAAAAAAATTATAAAATATGATGAAAAAATGGAAAAAAACACACTTTTTCTAACTTTGACCCCCAAAATCTATTTCACATCTACAACCACCATAAAACACCCATGCTAAATAGTTTCTACATTTTGTCCTGAGTAGAAATAACTAATGTTTACATGTTTTTTGCTTGTTTTGCAAGTTATAGGGCAATAAATACAAGTAGCAAGTTGCTATTTCCAAACCATTTTTCTTTCAAAATTAGAGATAGTTACGTTGTAACACTGATATCTGTCAGGAATTCCTGAATATCCCTTGACATGTATATATTTTTTTTTAGTAGACAACCCAAAGTATTGATCTAGGCCCATTTTGGTATATTTCATGCCACCATTTCACCACAAAATGCGATCAAATAAAAAAAATTGTTCACTTTTTCACAAACCTTAGGTTTCTCACTGAAATTATTTACAAACAGCTTGTGCAATTATGGCACAAATGTTTGTAAATGCTTCTCTGGGATCCCCTTTATTCATAAGTAGCAGACTTATATGACTTTGGTGCTGCTTCTTGGTAATTAGAAGGCCGCTATATGCCGCTGCGCACCACACGTATATTATGCCCTGCAGTGAAGGGGTTAATTATGGACCTTGTAGGGAGCATGTAGGGTTAATTTTAGCTTTAGTGTAGTGGACAACCCAAAGTATTGATCTATGCCCATTTTGGTATATTTCATGTCACCATTTCACCGCTAAATGCGATCCAATAAAAAAAAATCAATACATTTTTCACAATTTTAGGTTTCTCACTGAAATTTTTTACAAACAGCTTGTGCAATTATGGCACAAATGGTTGTAAATGCTTCTCTAGGATCCCCTTTGATCAGAAATAGCAGACATATATGGCTTTGGTGTTGCTTTTTGTTAATTAGAAGGCCGCTATATGCTGTTGCGCACCACACTTGCATTATGCCTAGCAGTGAAGGGGTTAATTAGGTAGCTTGTAGGGTTAATTTTAGCTTTAGTGTAGAGCTCAGCCTCCCACCTGACACATCCCACCCCCTGAACCCTCCCTGACCCCCCTCAAACAGCTCTCTTTCCTCCTCCATCTTACAATTGTCACCGCCATCTTAAGTACTGGCAGAAAGTCTGCCAGTACTAAAATAAAAGGCATTTAAAAAAATAAATTCTAATTGATTCTGCAGTGTTGGATCCCCTCTTAGCCCCCAACCTCCCTGATCCCCCTATACAGCTCTCTAACCCTCCCCCCTCTACCTATTTGCCACCATATTGGGTACTGGCAGCTGTCTGCCAGTACCCAGTTTACCCCTAAAATAGTGTATTTTTTTAAAAAATTTTATTACATTTGATATTTTTTGTAGTGTAGCTGCCGCCCCCCAATATCCTCCCTCCCTCCACCTCCCAGATCCCTTTCCCAACAAGGGTTTTTTTTGCAAAAATTTGGAATCGCTGCAAGTGCGCGCGTATGCGTGCGCACCAGGCCATGCCTGTCCCCCCGACCGCTTTCACTGAGTGTTGGTAACGTTACCGAAGCATCATTGCAACACCTTTGAAGCAGTTGGAAACTATCTAGATCGCTTCCACCGCTTGAAAACCCTGAGGACGTACAGGGTACGTCATTGGTCACTAACTGACATTTTTTGTATAACGTACCCTGTACGTCCTTGGTCCTTAAGGGGTTAAGAAGCCAAATGAAAGGGTCAGTTAAACTATTTTCTGCTATTTTTTAATAAAAAGTAGTGATGATTAGGGATGGGCGAATGTGCTGAAAGTCTAATTTGTTTGGAAGAACCTGTCCTGTGAACATTCGTTTTGGACAATCTAATGTTGATAAAAATAAAAATTCATTAAAATTCGGTAGTCTAATGTTATTTCTGGTTTTCAAATGTTAATTTCATTTTTAAATGTTCATAATTAGATCAAATTTCCACATTCAAATTTTCAAACGTAACATTTGATTTAACAAATACTATGCAGGAGTTCAATAGTTCATGTGGTAGGGAATTTAGTAAATTAGTACACAATCGATACAAATATATCAATTTGAATGTTTCTATTTAGAATATTGCAGACTATTTACAGAGAGCATTAGAAATACTGTTACAAATATATCGATTTGAATTTTTCAAATTTGAATATTGCATTATTCGAATCGAATTATTAAAAAAAATTTAATCGAATATTGAATTTAAAGACAGAATTAGAAATACTATTAAATTAAACCAATGTTAGAATCTTGTACAAACATTCGAAATTCGAACGAACGAATGTGTTAAAATTTGTTTAATTTTTCGAATGTTGCAAAACATTCGCCCATCCTTAGTGATGATATGTTTTCATGATGTTATGTTTTCATGATACAATACATGCACATTGAAGCACAATATAACTTCTTTATTAAACAATTTATCATAACCTCTGAATGGCTACTTTATCATGCTTTAAAATCAGGGGCGTATTTTGGCCTAGGCAAACAAGGCACTTGCCTAGGGCAGCATATAGGTTTGGGCATCACATTTTTTGAGGCTATATTTATAAGAAGCTTACAGTTATTTTATAAGTATTATGTAGGTATATAATGAGAGATTTTGCCCAAGGAGCTTACATTCTAGGGTGATATCAGAAAACATTCATGGAGCTTACAGTTTAGAGGCAACTCTGAACCTTTCAATTATTTAGCTGGCTATTGCCTTTAGTTCTGTTGGCTTTCAGCACTCAGTATTGAGTTTGGGGAAGCAAAACCTTGGGGGGGGGGGGGGGTTAGGGGGCACCAGAATTTTGAGCACCTATGGCAGCACCAAACCTAAATACACCACTGTTTAAAATAAACAAAACATTGCATATTTGGGATGGAGAATACACTTTTAAACTGCCCATTACTTCATAATTACATAATAATTTTAATATTTACTGATTTAATACACTAATTTCAAAGAAAATATATAGCAAACAACACTTTTTATATTATAGTACAGCTAATTTATTGTGCCATGTGTTTCTTTCATGCACAAACAGTACAAGACAACATAAATGATTGCCAGAGACTATTTTACAACGTTAATATGGCAGCAGGCAGCAATTTACCCAATATGAGATGATTTGCATTTGTGTAAATAGCGATGTAATCACTTGTTCCTTGAAAGTGCTGACTTAAAATTTCCTGGTGAGTGATTTCCTTGGTTATGTGTGTTGACAGCTTTTATTTGAGCTAATATATGCAATGAAGATAAACTCCAGCAGGTTTTATTTGGTACAATTATATTATTATAGCTCATGCTGTTACTTGGACTTTCAGATCTGCTATCACAGACAGCATTGTCTCGTAGTTAGCTGTGGTTTACTACAGTGTAATGTTCCTTCTAAAGGACCTATCTTCCTGTGTTAGCAATACTAAATTAGGATCTTTCATAAGCAACATATAAAAGCCAGCAAGGCATAGGTAGTTCTGTAGTGGGTCATAATCAGCCAGGACAAAAAAAAAATCTGAAGCCTTATACCAGTTTTAGCTAAATTATCCTTTATGCACACATTGGTTTTCCAGCTCCCCAAGGTCTCACACACATGACATGTCTTGTTTCCACTTAAAATATAAATCTTGGTTTTGACAGCCATGATTAGAAGTACAATTCTTTATAACATTTAATCCAGTTGGTATAAGTAAATTAGTTCAGAGCATCATAAAATAATTACTTGATTGGGGTTTGGATGATTATTCTTAATGTTAAATGATCCTTTTAAAAATATAGCTGGTTTGTCTGATTTTTCACAAATAACTGTGGAAGAGTAGGACATGGACATCTTTAAATGACTGGGTCTTGTTAAATTCTAATGATATGGGTTTACAACTGTAAAAGAGAACATTATTTTTTTATGAAGATTAGAACATTACCTGGTGAATTAATGAAAGCTCAACCTGGAGGAATGAGAATAAGTATTATGAATTTGAATTGGAGGTTCAAGGGGATTTTTCTAAATGTAATTTAAAGTGATATTACCACTCTCCACCTACCAAATTCTTATAGAGATTAACAATTAAAAATGATGTAGGGTTGGACATGTGAAGATCTAATAAGTCTCTCAGGGGCATTGTCAGACTGAGAGTCTAGAATTCTGTTACTTTTGTCAGAAAGTAGAGTACAGCCCTTGACCTTGGAGCTTCTCTGATACATCTACCCATTTATTTTTTCTTTCTTTCTCTCTTCCCTGCATTATGCTATACCTAATAGTAGTTTAGCAACAAGCATTCAAAATTTGTAAAATAGTTTGAGTCAATTATTTTCTGTCTGTTCCTTTGCTGTCAGCTGCAGGAAATGTTTACTGCTAAAAAAAAAGCTTCCGATAGCATTATTGTGGCATGTATTTTATCAGATCACTGCCTCATAATTAGTCTAGGCCACAAAACATACCTAACTGAATTAGTACATTTTTGTTTTGAAAATTAAAATAAAATTACTTTAAATGCATTGTTTTCATAAATGAAATGTATAATTGATGTAACTTTCCAGATGACAAGTAAAATTAACTATTTTAGTTCACCATAAATTTCTCCTGTGTTAGTGATATAAAAATACTATTACTATAGTGAAGATTTCCATGATTGTAGGCCAACTATATATCATATAAATTATGTTATAAACGGTAGCTATATACCATTCACTGCACTGTAAAAATATGACACTATAAAATAAAGCCTCATAAAAATAAATAAAAAAGATTATTATAGATGTTTGAAAGAAAAGCCTGATTTGATTTAATATTAAGATGTGATCTGAACTAGGCCAACATCAGTCAAATCCAACAAGGCTAATAAAATGGTAACAAGTTCGGCTTTGGACTTGGAGGTGAAGGATTTATTAGAGTCTGTGGTGGGAAAGGATCTTCTGACTTAAGCCAGCATTGGTAACTTCATCTCTTTGTGGTGATCTGTAACATAAATCAGTAATAGATTATTTTTCCCTTGTGATGTGTAATTTTCTTGAGTTTAATCTGAACACAATGCTGAGAGATAAATTGTTCGTGTTTGCAGTCTTACTGTTTCTAGCTATATATATCCTAAAATATAAAACTGGGGCTTGTCCTAGAGTTTAATGTAATTCTACCAAAAATAAGGATAGTTAATCAATTAAATTTCAGCATCTCCTCCTGAGGAAAGTATAGTATTGATTACACCAATCTAATGTTTAGATGAACAATTAATTCATTTAACATCATTCTTAGTAATACTTTACCCACAAGAGATGGTACATAGAGTCATCTGAATCTATACATATTATTTAACTTCAATAAATGTCATCTACTCTCAAGCTTCACTTATCAGCTGAGTTTGCAGATTTTGGACCTTGTGTGGTGCTAGATCTCTCATGATTCCAAACCCCTGAGACCTCTTTTCAAAAGAAACAATATATATTTTCAAGCAGGTTTTCTTTAATTTAATCTGCATTGAGTTTTGATGCTTATTCATAAATAAATTCAAGCAACATATGCTGCCAATAAATTGCTGTGAATTGCAGTGAGTTTTCAGGCTCTATTTCATTGATTGCTTTAAATGGTGCTCGTAAGGTAGTGGGTGACGAAGATTTGCAGCAAGAATTCAAGCGTGTTTGTTTTCTCGCTTGCTTTTTGAATAACATTCCAAGCTAATATAGTTGCCAATATTGTATATTTCCCTGTCATATTTCACACATCAGCCAAATAGTTGCGTATATATGCCGGACCTTTTTGATACGAATCGTCAGGTGCACTTGCTTTTCAATAGGCACCTGAGACTCTCATTGACAAGCCCTGCCACTGTGGAATTGGTTGTTTGAGCAAATGGAGTGGGGAGGCACATGTTTAGTGCTGCGGAATTTGTTGGCGCTCTACAAATACCTGATAATAAAATATAAGTGCATGTGCAATGATAACTGTAGTAGCGAATGCCACATTGCAAGCTCCAAATGCAGGTGAACAGGTTTCACTGACTGGGAAGCTTGTCTGCCCATTCCTTAATAAATAGGGCCCAGTGACAGATTTCAACCGCTAATCTACAGATTTGAAGCAATCTGTTATATGATCAGTGATGGCAATACTGTTTGGATATGTGGTACCACAACTGATGTAATTATTTAATTTTAAATGTATAGAAATATACTGTATGTTCCTCTATAAGTCCATTTAATTTTTTTAATCTATTTCTCTATCTGTTTGTCAATGCAATGGTTTAGACAGAGTATAAACAGGGCAAGCTATGCATTATTGTCTTTTAAACCATTGTTGGAGACAAATATGCCAATAATTTAGTGTAAATTTCTGTGGTTAATACAAAATACTTTATAAAATACAGTCATTGCATTTATGCCTGCTATAAAGTCATTCCTACTATATACTTTGCAAAGTACTTTTTTTTAAACAAATTAACACTGTGGGGGGGGGGATATTTATCAAAGGTCTGGCGGACCTGATCCGACAGTGCGGATCAGGTCCGCCAGACCTCTCTGAATGCGGAGAGCAATACGCTCATAACACCATGTACGGAGCTTGATAGATATGCCCCTGGAACTCAAAATCAACTACCTAAACTTCTAACATTATCTAAATGTTTCTATTGCATCTCACCATCAAGATTTAAATATTGCAGTCATGCACCCAACACTTTTATTAAAAAATATATATACGAAAATTTTACCTCCCCCTAGAACCACCACTGGGCATGCTACATACATATGTTTTAACGCTGTTTCAAGAAATATGCAGTTTTTGCAATTTGGATTGTGCGGTCTCATTGTGACATTCTGAAAGAGGGAAGGGCGTGGAAGCTTTTGGTATTGAGTGGATTGGTTTTGGTACCTGCATGCAGTGGAGCAACTCAGGTGCCTGTTACAAGTTTAGATGTTTCAATATATTGTATCTGGCTTAAAAGAAAAAATAGACCTAGGTCACTTCCTGCATCTTTTATTACCAGTATGTATGTATGTATTGGGTACTTGTAAAGCGCGGCTAATCACCCGTAAGGGTCTCAAGGCGCTGCTCATTTATCAACCTAGGAAGGATGAAAGGCTGAGTGGACCTCGCCGGGGATCGAACCAGCAGAGCTCAGCCACAGTGCCTTAGCATACTGACCTATCTGTCTAGTAAAAGTGCAAGATCAGTGATGCAAGTGAATTTAAAATTACTCTGACATCCATGTGCATCCATAGAAATTTGTGAGGGGTTCAAAATAAAATGTCCTAAAAAAAGTATCAGCAGCAAAATGAGCAGCATTAGACAGTTGTTTAGTGGTGGCTCATTTGCATAAACATGACTCAAGTGGTTGCTTACGGTTAAATATTAGGAGCTACATACAAGGGGGGGGGGGGGCATTTCCCATCCTTGTCCATCTCTGGTCCCCCATGTTGCCATTGACTGTATTCTTAGATTGTTTGAAAAGCAAACAGATTAACCAAATTTGGAGATACAAGTATTACAAATGTTTCTTTCTAATTATATAATTAATCAACAGGGTTTTGGAGTAACCATATTATTTAAGTGCCTTCTGTTTTGACCATGTTTCATGCATGATGAAGTGTGAACGTGAGCTTTGAAAAATGTCTTGCGTATGCTATCAAGCAGTTAAAGGGACAGGAAAGTCAAAATTAATCTTACATGATTCAGATAGAAAATGTCATTTTAAGACACTTTTAAATTCACTTCTATTTTCAAATGTGCTTTGTTCTCTTGGTATCCCTTGTTGAAAAATAATACACACATATCCTAGTGAAAGCTAGCTAGTGATTGGTGGCTGCACACATTTTTCTCTTGTGATTTGCTAACTAGATATGTTCATCTATCTGCCACTAGTGCAATGATGTTCCTTCAGCAAAGGATAACAAGAGAATGAAGCAAATTTTATAATAGAAGTAAATTGGAAAGTTGATTGTTCTATCCTAATAATGAAAGAACATTTTGGAGTTTCCTGTCCCTTTAAAGATATGGAAGGGCCAGAACTAAAAGCAACTGATATTCTATTTAGTCCTTAGTCATATATACGGAGACCAAGTGAACTCTATAGAACATTAATGATGTAGCATTTAGTTAAAATAAAGTCCGGAAATGCCCTTTCTCCCTTGTTCTCACTAACCTGCAATTTATATGTTCGCAACCAAATTACATTTTGCATCCAAAAAACTCAACAGCTGTTTGAAACCTAAAATCTTTCGCAATTTGTTTTGAAATTTCACTACTAACAAATTTGCCAGTGAAACAGTTAATCTTTATCAGTCAAGTAAATAATCATTCTCTTAAGAGTAATCTAAGTGGTTAAGTGGTGTCATTAAAACAGATGACAACATATGCTCTGTGATGCCCAAATACTTCTATTTATTTTGGATTGAGTGCATGCTATGCCCTTAGAGTGAATGTATCCTCTAATTTTCCTTAGCAACCCTACTGTTTGCTTGTGATACTGATAATTTAACTGACATGGAATGATAAGGGGCATTTATCTTAACAGAACAGTATAATAAGGAATGCCCCCATACCCACAATTTATATATAAAAACATTCCACAGCTCTCAAAATAAGAAGCATTTCCGTGCTGCAGACTAATAGATAAAAATATTTGCCTCAAACAACCTTCTGAAACTGTTCAGAACATATTACATGATAAGCCTCATGCAAGGTCAAAAACAGAAGGGATGTTTAAGCTTAGTTTTTGAATTGCAAATATTTTATTTTTCCCATATTCTTCTGGGATGGAAGTTTCCTTCATTTTGTGCCATTTCTCGGATGGCTTTTGAGCATTATTTAGAAAAAAAAATCCATCTTAATATGCTATGAATCACTACAGCAAACACAAGGATTATGCAGTGATATTCCCGGTGAAACAAACTCTTTTATTTATATTCATATCAACAATCTTAGACTCAAAGTGCGGGAATTATGGATTACTTTT